>NC_048548.1:9330182-9636456 GCF_902806685.2 Maniola hyperantus | reverse complement strand
AATGCAGAAGAATTTCATAAAATAAATTACAAATTGGAATTTCTGTTTCATGTGAACTGAATAACGAGACAAACTGTGCGGATTTTTGTGTCACATAAATTAAATGTAGGCGTTTTTATGTCAAGATAATTCATAATTATTCTTGCATTTAAAATTTCTTAATTAAACATAGGTATCTACCTACTTACTTATTTCATTTGCTTTTATCACTAAACTAGCTTACTCCTGCGACTTCGTCCGCGTGGACCACACAAATTTCAACCCTCTGTTTTACCCCTTTAACCATTGTATTTCGAAAATCCTTTCTTATCGGACGTCTACGTCATAATAGCTATCTGCATGCCAAATTTAAGCCCGATCCTCCAGTCGTTTGAGTTGTGCGTTGATAGATCTGTCAGTCGTTCAGTCGGCTTTTCCTTTTATATACATATTATAGATGTTCCAGTTTTTAAGTAGATAAATGTTTAAAACTGGTTATTTTCTCCTGAATATTATAAAAGATGACTTCAAAAGTTATTCAACTTGAACAGTCCTGAAAAGATCTTTTAACTTGTGTTCGTGAATGTACTAACAAAGTTTAAACTTTAGCCAAATTAATTTGGACCAATGAACTTCTGTCAGAGTATACGAATTATTAATTAAATACCTACCTGAAGCGCGAGTAAATTTTCAGCATAGAAACTTGTACCGTCTATAGAACTTTATTTATTTTGTAGAAAGTTTATTTCATAATACAGAAAATAACGTTGCGAAAGTTTGGTTCAAATGCTCTTAATTGCACCAGGAGTGTGCTTTTACTTCTATCTTACTTCGGAGAAGAAAGTTCTTAATTAGAATGCTCTGATAATTTTGTTTCATGTTAAATCATATAACTTTAAGGTATGTCTACAGTTCTGTTTAAAGTAAAATCAACTTTTAGCTAATAACTACTCATTCGTAATAGTTCTATTATGAAACTTGATGCACTTAATCAAAAAGCTAGACGGTTCGGACGGACGCTTACTTAAATCGTTTTGAGTGAACAACGGCAAATAGTGACAAAATCGGCAATCACTACCATATTATAAATGTGTTTGTTTGTTGGTTTATTGGTTTTGGTTTGTCCTTCAATCACGTCGCAACGGATCGATGTGATATAGTTAAAGACCTGGAAAATGACATAGGCTACTATTTTATCCCGGAAAATCAAAGTGTTCCCACGGGATTTTTAAAAAACTAATTCCACGCGGACGATGTCGTTGGCATCAGCTAGTAAAAAAATTTAATTAGCATTTAGATTCATTATAGCATCGAAAATCGAAATGATTAATTAGGTAAGTATATTTTAATTATGGTAGAACAATTTCCCATTAGATTCTCAAATAACTATTTTTATTCCTAGGTATATAAAATTGATTCTGCAGTGTCGTTACTCATGCTTTCGCACATCGTTCATCCGATTGAGTTGAAACTATGTACAGGTGTTGTTGAAACTTGCGTGAAGGTTTCTGACAGTACCTATTGTTAACGTACAAAAGGTAGAGCACGAGTCGCATTGCAATTATTGCATACTTTTAATTCAAAAACAGCAGAAGCCAGGATCTGATATAAAAACAAGCCAGAGCTAAATCCAATGTTTTTTAAATGTACCTAAATAAAATACCAAACAAATCTGAAGTTAAACCTGGTTCATTTAAAAACCCTTGAACTTTCCAGAGCTTCTTTAGTAAAGTTTTGTATTGACTGGCTTATCCGAACCGTGGCTATTTTCGTTGGAATTTCCGAGGTCGGAACGGAAGCCTAACGATACGGACGTTTGCTCCAAATAGTGGTAGGTACAATGCTCTAAACCATAGATATATGTCTGTACCTTCGAAGGATATTATTTTAAAATAGACGATGTAAATATGAAGATAATGAGATTAGTCAACGTTAGCCGGACTAGTTTCTGGCTCCCTTTGAAAAAGGACCCCGGACGGGTTCGAAACTAGTCGGGCTAACGTCGACTAAAACACGTGAGTAAAGCCGGGTGTGAGAGATGTATAATGGCAATAACACGCCTATAAATAATATCTGTCCCGGCTTTACTCACGTGTTTAGTCAGGACAGATATTATTTAGAATGGAAATCACTCACGGTAGTTTAAACGCTAAAACGCCTAAATAATTAGATTGGTTGCATTTTCCCGGTAGTTGCAATTGCCTCGCTGGACTATATCTATCTTATTGGTAATTAATGATATATTTACATAAAACACCTGTACGGATTCTCAAAATTAAATTAACCCGCCCTGTCTTTCTGTTGGTACGGTTATCTCCTACTAACCATATTTTATTGAACTTTATCATAAAAGGTTATATTATGTTCTCAAAAGATCTTACGGAGAAAACCTATGTATAGTTCGCAACAGGTTGAGATGGTAATCGGCGTATGAGGCGGGGGGACGCCCCGCACACCCGCACAGAGCCCACGCTCGCCCGTACCGAACCTAATTATACATACGAGATGGCAATCGGTGTATGAGGCGGGGGGACGCCCCGCACACCACCGCTACCTGCTCTATCCCGCACTGAGAAAGTGCGTGGGTTGTGCGGGTGTGTGGGGTGTTCTCTCCCCGATTGCCATCTCAGCCTGTCATGTACTATAGGTATGTCTTATTTACTTAAGGTAATCCACGAAGCTGGCCATATTCAGCTAATTCGTGGGTACTAATATTATAAATGCCAAAGTGTGTTTGCCTGTTAGGTACTTTTTCATGTCCCATTCGTTAAATTTATTTTAATGAAATTTGGTACAGGAAAAGCTTGCATGGCGGAAATGCACATAGGTTTTTGTTCTAGAAAATAAGAAGTCCTCAGAGTTCCAATGGTGTTTTAAAAAAAATCTAAATCCACGTAAACTAAGTTTTTGGCATCATCAAGTATAGGATAAAGAGGCGAGATGTAATAAAATAAAGGACGATCACTGAATTTTAGCGATTCTGAAAACTAATCTAAAGGACCATTTTATTCTTCCAGACTATTATGTTTTATATACACTAAAAGACATACGAAATGTAACTAAGTACATGACAATAACAAACCAGACAGTAATAAAATAATATAGTACATTTTATTTGAAATACGTATCCGTTATATGTACTGAAAGTCTGTTTTTCTATTTTCCTAGATAAATGAACGTACAACCGAGCTCGCGACGTGGTAAGTCGATTTGATTGATGTCAGTGATGTGTGGAGAGTGGAGACTAACTTTTGACAGACAATGGCGCTAATTCTGTTGTACCCTAACCTAAACCTAAACTAAATTTTAGATTCTTTAATTTTAGGATTTCTATTTCTAAGCTGCATTCGCAATTTTGCTTCAACTAAATTTAAACATCCTAAATGGCCGTCTAAAATGACGTTTGAATTGAATAGTAAGTGTTGCTATTTAAGATAACAAGAACTGCACTAATGTTGTGTTTGATTTTCCCCTTTAATCTTAAAACTATTTTTCGCGAAAAATATCGAACGATGTTACTTGAAATACAAAAATATAACTTTACTTGATTTAATTAGGTCGAATCACAATAAAAGTGTCGAAAATTGAAGTTTTGTTCATTTTATCGTGTGAAGTAGGCTTAAGTCTTTGATCAAAAGTGCTAGAACCCAGAGCCGTAAAACCAGTTAAAAAACTGATCTATTATTTTGTTGCAAATATAATTTCTAACCTAATTTCTTTATGTTTTGTGGTTAAAGAATCTTAGTTTTTGTTACAAAACTTTGTGAAAATAGTGGTTATGTGCATAAATAGATAAAAGCAAAGAATTTTGCTTGGAATCTTACCTACCTACCTTACCTCGAAATCACCGAGGTACCTAATTGTCAAACTCTTGCTAATAAGGAAATCAATGCAAACAGATGAAAAGCAATCATTCTAAATAACTGACTGCCACAGAGTACATTGAATATACAGGTAAAGGAATATACAGCGAGGAAGTTCTGAAACTTGGCGGTATACTTACAAATCTGGCGTGCAAGGACGTGGAACGAGGTATCCATGAATTCTGCTATGAATTCAACAAACTAAGGCGGTAATGTGATTTAAGGCATGAAAGTACCTACAAGATCAAGATTGAATGTATATACCTACGTGTATAAATAATAATAACAGGTAACAGCTGGTATCATCATAATGATCAACTCATTGCCAGCTCACCTCTCAAAATGAGAAGAGTATGGCCATAGTACACCACTCTGTCCAAGTGCAGATTGACAGACTTCACACACCTTGGAGAACACTATGGAGAACTCTCAGGCATGTAGGTTTTCCTCACAATGTTTTCCTTCATGGTTAAAGAAAGTGATACTTAATTGCTTATTAAACAGCTAGTACATATTATAATATAGCAAAAAATGGAAGTGTAGCATACCTATATAAAAATAATAATTACAGGCAACAGTTAGTATCATCACACGATCAACTCATTGCCGGCTGACTACTGAGCAAGGGTCTTCTCTCAAAACAGGAAGTTTGGCCATAGTCCACCACTCTGGCCGAGTGCAGATTGACAGATTTCACACACCTTTGAGAACTCTCAGGCATTTAGGTTTCCTCACAATGGTTTGGTTCACCGTTAAAGAAAGTGATGCTTAATTGCATAGTAAACAGCTAGTATGCATAGCAAAAAATAGAAGTGTAGCATACATTAAACCTTTCAACACACATCATAACAAACTTTCAACGTTGATAATTTTTATTTCAGCCCATTTCATGAAACCAAGTATATGGAGTCTGCGAGTTAAAAAGTTCCGTCCACTCATCTACCAAAAATGAACATTGTTTCCTAAACTTAATTTTTATTTAAATGTTATTGAAATAAATATTAATTATGTACAGTACAGAATGAAACATATGTTTATATTTTATTATTTTATTTAATAAAAGTAATTGTTAATCATCTGATTGAAGTTTTTCTTGCTTTTGTTAGGAAATTCTTGCCTCCATCATACTGAGCAGCTGTAGTATGACTAAGTTGTACTACTACTACCTGAAAATGAAATTTAATCTATAGGTATAAATAGTTCAAAATTAGTTTTCAGTCCCTATTTATATCAATTTCAATGCAGACTTCGCCATAACAATTATAAACATTTTTTGAGGTTTGCATATTCTTTGGCTAAAATCTATAGAGTACCTATACTTTGAATTAGCTCAGACTAGACATAGTTAAAACATAATACTTTAAGCATATATTGTAGAGAGCATACTTTGACTTTGCTCTGACTTAAGTTTCGGTTAAAACGAGACAGATTTATGCCAATGATATAACTCTGTCTCTTTTATCAGTATCTTAAGTCTATGCAAAGTCAGAGATCTATAGATTTCAAACTAAATAAAGGTTGAGTCTATAGATTTCTGTATTAATTTTTAGAATTATAGGTATGTGTGTAGAAAACTTTAGTCAGCTAGTTTTCAATAAAATAGATCTAGAAAAGATAAAAGAAATCAATTATTTTTTGACGTTATTTCTCTTCTAACTATGGTTCCATACCTCAAAAGGAACCATTATAGGATCACTTTAGGTACTAGAAGTACCCTATATACTTCTTGTGACCTAAAGGCAGGTAGCTAGGTCAGTACATCATCATCATCATCATCATTATCAATCCATCGCCGGGTCACTACTACTGAGCACGGGTCACCTCTCAGAATAAGGTGTTTTTGGCCAAAATCTAGCACACTGACCAAGTGCGGATTGGCAGACTTCACACATTTTTGAGGACGTTGGAGAAGTCCTAGCTTTTCTCTCTCTCTCTCTTCTGTACATATTATGTAAATGTAAAAATATAAACTGACTGACTGACATCAGCATATAAGCTGCTGACTCCTGAGTCTAGTAATTTATTAAGCGGCTGAGTTTAAAAACTTGAGAATTTGCATGTAAGGAACGTTTACTTTAAGTAGGTATATAGACCACTACGACATAATTTTCAGATACTTACATAGGTACTTATTCCACCCGAACAAAGCTGGGGCAGGTACAACTCAGGCAGGTCAGCTAGTTAACCTGAAATGTGATACCCATATGGGTATGGGTATACCTATATAGGTAAACTCAACAAGATCCTATCATGATATGTTTAGGAATTACAAGATGTCTACTAGGTACTTCTCAACTAAAACTTATCAGATGATTAAAGTGAACCCAGGCTAAGTCAGTTAGCTGTAGTTGTCTATACTGCACTGTACTGTAGTTAGCAAGTACCTACTTATGCAGGTAATAGGTAGTCTTTCAAGCAGGTATCTACTGAGTTGAAAATAAAGAAGTAACTGGGTACTACTCAAGTACTTAGTTCAACTAGGGTATGTAAGTATAAGACAAACTAAATGTAAAATCTGTTATTAAGCCTATAAATAACCTTTAGGTGAACTCATTAAGATTTTAGAACTTAAACTTTATTATAAGTACCTACCTCTACCACCACACTTATTCTGCTTTATTTTTGATATGTTTAGCAATAAGTAGTAGGTAGAGAATTAATCTCATTGATAATGATAACAAGGCATCAAGTTTTACCTTGGCATACCTAATTGGCAAAGATTTTGTTCACACTAATATTTAGGTAGCTACCTATGCAAGTTTTTGTCTCTGGGTATGTTCCTTTATGCATCTAACCTAGTTGGGCACAGAGATTTTTCACAAGGACACATACTAGTGAAGGATATACTTATAGGCTACTTTTATTAGTAGTAGGTAAGCTAAGTACCTACAGAAAAGTATCCTAGTCCCACAGGATTTTCGAACAGCTGCCACTTGCTAGTTAAGAAATAAGGAGACTTAAGGATCTTAGGTTTGCCTTGCTGAAGCCGCCAGGATGTCTGTGGAGGTGTCTGATACTCTTAGACAACAAAGTAGATAACCAACCTAATTATTTTTTTGCGAATTAACGACGAGCCAGAGAAACCACGTATATTTCCATTTTATAAAGTTTAAATTAAATTAAAACACTTAAAAGACACTTTTTTTATCTTAAATATAACAATTCTAAACTCAAATAAAAATATTTCTTTCAAAACACGTCCATTTTGCCATTTAAGCAGACTCTTTAAATTTAGTGGGCACCTCGCGAGTCCACTCTAATTTTAGAAAATCTTAGGTTGACGTTTCTTAATTTAGGCATTTAGTTCGTGCAACAGAATAACTTTTGCTCTTTAAAATCTAAATTGAATAGTTTAGTGCTGTCAAATTCAATTTTAGGTTAGACATGTCATTTAAGTGGGTTTTCAGAATCACACCTTTCTAAGTCTAATATAAGACATTTTAAAATTAGAAAACCGCCTAGAGAATCGGCCCCAATGTTATGTGATATAGGATATTTGTAACAACAATAAAATCGATACCTTTATGATTCAAGTAATTTCAGCAATCCCTCACGACTCTATTATCACTGACCTCTATTAATACACGCTGGACCTATGATTGTTGACATTTTCGCCAATTTGGCGCTAATAGCAGTGAGCGTCATGTGAGCGTACTCTGAACTAACAAGTGATGAGAATACATCTGTCAACAGAACGATTTTTTAAGTCCATTTGACACGAATGTCAATTTTAAATCTCGGTAACTCGATGGGGCGCTTTAAATCGGTACAGATTATCATTAAGTATGATTTTACAATAACAGCCTATTGCATTACCAGATGCAAGAGATTATGTCAAATTGCTGAATTATTCTAGAAAATGGATACAAACAAGTCCTATTAATTAGTACACATTAACGTTTATTCTGCTGATGAGCACGATTGAATTAACGTTGTGAATAGATTAGCGGTTTAAAACATGTGTGCATTTTGTCAATATGTTTTGTGGACAATCTGTAGGCCTTGTTGTGATACCCCTTTGACTTAATTTTGATTTGGTTTCAAACCAAATCACAATTAACTATACTATTGATTTAGAATCAATGAATTAATTGATATTTTTTGAGTATTAATTATTTATTTTAATACTAGATAATGGCCGCGACTTCGTCCGCGTAGATTTAGGTTTTTAAAAATCCCGTGGGAACTCTTTGATTTTCCGGAATAAAAGTAGCATATGTCCTTCCCCGGGATGCAAACTATCTCTGTACCGAATTTCATCAAAATCGTTGAACGGCGGAACAGTTTTTTCCGTGCAGATATTTGAGTCAGGGGTCAGAACTGAGTTATATCAAAATGCAAGATTTTTGAGTTGAAACAGTTTTGTTCTAGTGGTTGATATGGTTTATACTTCTCTGGCTTTTGTAATCTCGGTTAGGATTAGGTCTAGTTATATAGTATAAAGCTTCCACACATCACAGGCATTAATCAATGGACTTACTACGTACAGGCTCGATAGTATGTTCATTTATCTTGAGTAATATACTTCTACTTGGAAAAGTAACAGCTAGCTACCTAATCTATCACCATCCATATAAGTGCGAGCTGTATGTTTTTTGTTTCGTGCTTCAATCACACCACAACGGAACATCGGATCGACGTGATTTTTTGTATGGATATTTATAAACTCGGAGTCAAATAATTTATTCAGATTAGGTATCAGTACCTAATCAGTACCTAAGTAGTACTAGTACTCGTTATAAATGTGAAAGTGTCTTTGTTTGTTGGTGTTTTGATTTGTTGGTTTATTTGGTTTTTGTTGGTTTGTCGTTCAATCACATCGCAACGACGGTGCAACGGATTGACGTGATTTTTTGCATGGGTATAGATAAAGACCTGGAGAGTGACATAGGCTACTTTTTATCCCGGAAAATCAAAGAGGGATTTTTATAAACCTAATGCCGCGCGGAGGAAGTCGCGGGCACCATTAGTTATTGTATAAACTTTCTGATTGTCACATGCTGAATTTGCAATACAATGATGTAGTGGTGATAATTAATACGTAACTTAAAACTAAAGCTACGAAGGGATAATAGCAAGGCATTAACGGTATGGTGAAAATTTAGCGAACTCGAATTAAGTACAAAGTCACATAATTACCTCGTTAATAGAATTTCCATGTAGGTAAGTACAGATATTCAAAGACAATATTTGAGAATATTAGGAGGTAATTATAATAAACGAATTTACCTTCCCTCCCTTGCTTCAATTACACCGTCTTGTGGTATCGATGTTCGCATTTAAACGAATCACACCAATAAAGGAGAAAGTTTGCGTGTGTGTGTGTGTGTATGTGTTTGTTACTCATGTATGTACGCAAAAACTACGGGACGGATTTGTCTGAAACTCGTAATGGAGATAGCTTATGACTAACAAATAGACTATTTTTATGCCGAAAATCAATAGTTCCCACGGGATTTAAAAAAGCTATATTCACGTGGACGAAGTCGCGTGTATAATCTAATCATGATCAAACATCGCCGGCTCACTTACCGAGCACAGGTCTCCTCTCAGAGTGAGATCGGTTTTGGTCATAGTCTACTACGCTGGCCATGTGCGGATTGGTAACTTACACATCTTTGAGACATTATGGCGAATTCCTCAGGCATGCAGGTTTCCTCACGATGTTTTTCCTTCAACTTTAAAGCAAGCCCCCCGGAAATCAAACCCAGAACCTCGTCAGTCGAACATGCTAATCACTAGACTAAGGCAGCCAAGGAGTTACATACATACAAAGTATTACACTCATGAAATTATAATTTAATTTCCGGCGAAGCTCACATTCTTTGTTACCTACTCAAAATTACGCGCAACAACGCAATCTTATAACTTTGGCACGGAAATTACTTTGTTTAAGGTAAATATCTCATTTCCTCGCTTCCCCTTTTTATATGTACAAAATTTTAATATAGCTTTTAAGTATGCGAATATGCTGTATATGTAAAGAGTCAAATCAATATACTTATGAATCCACGGTCCAAACTCATTGTCAGGGACCGCACATTCAGCGTTTCGTTTTTTGTATAGGTACGTAGTTGTACTAGCTACTACTAACTACATGCCTGAAAGTCCTCCCTATTCCATAATATTCTCAAAAGTGTGTGAATTCTACCAAACAGCACTGCGTGCAATATAATCACATCCCTATATCAAGACTGTTTTCAACTCAAAAACAAAGAAAGACTGATTCTTAATCATCTTCAGAGATATTAAATAATTATAAAAATTCATCTAAGTAGGATGTAATATACTATGCTTCAAATGTTTAAAAAATGGTTGCTACATTTTTATTCCTTAGATGTTCGGATTAGGAATCGGAAAGTGAAATTATATTAGACATTTAGGCATGGATTCCAGGCATATTAGGCAAGATTTTTGAATACGGTATTTGACAACTAGTGTACGAACATAGCCTACATACAACATAGGGACCTTAAAAAAAAAAAAAAACAAAAAAAAAAAAAAAAAAAAAAAAAAAAAAAAAAAAAAAAAAAAAAAAAAAAAAAATGTATATAATTTTATTTTTTTTACCAATGTAAGTCAGTCAGTCTAGTCGGTGCATGAGAAATTCGGTTTTTATTTAGGTTTTCATACGGCCGCCAGTCAATGTAGTCTATCGAGGAAAACTGTCTCTAGTCGGTTGGAGCCTGCGGACCAGACGGTCGCGGGAGTTAGAATCAAAATCAAACACTTGACATTAGTTTTCTCTACTGCGTTGGGCCACAGTTCGAACACTTATGTGAAAGAACAAATTCCCTTATCATTGCAAGGGGTGGTCCGCGAGGGCTGAGCAATTAACTGGTGGTCGACCATATGGCTTCTTGTGTGTGAGTGTAATGGAAGTGCGAGCACTTAACGTTCGTAGACTCTAACACGCTGACGAGGACCATAGTGGTAGACACCTATAATGAGTAGAGGCGAGGCGGGACATGCGCGCACTAAGGTGCGTGCAGCCTAGCGCTCGTGTGGTGGAAATATTTGTGGAAATGGGTGCTTGCATTAAGTGCTCTTATGGAGGAAGACATAGTCTTCAATTAAACAGGTCTGTGAAACTATAATGAGTAGAGGCGAGGCGGGACATGCGCGCACTAAGGTGCGTGCAGCCTAGCGCTCGTGTGGTGGAAATATTTGTGGAAATGGGTGCTTGCATTAAGTGTCTTATGAGGACATAGTCTTCATTTAAACAGGTCTGTGGAATTATAAAATAGTTGAATGATATGGAGGTGAGGTTGTCTAAGACGGTAGACGTGCTTGTCGGTGGCACTTTGCACTATGTCTATCGCTATTTTTTCCCTAAGGTGCAACTAGTTGAATGATATGGAGGTGAGGTTGTCTAAGACGGTAGACGTGCTTGTCGGTGACACCTTGCACTATGTCTATCGCTGTTTCACTAAAGGAGAATAATTGGAAGAAAGGAACGACCAAGCGGTCAATGTCCTAATGCCGAATCAGTGTTGCGCGTGTTGGGTCCGCTGCGCCATACATTGAATGCTACCACTAAGTGGAAAAAAGGGGTAAAATACAGGGATTTACTGGCATAGCCAGAGGTTATACACTTATGTAAATACAAAGTCTCAAAGCAGGGTGCTATAAAATGAACGCAAGAGCGGGCAGGCATGCACATGATCGTACGTGCTGTCTATTAGAACACCACTATGGTAGGTGGAAACATGGGAGCATGGCTCTATTGTAAACCAAGTTTGGAATATTATAACTTGAGAGCATAGCTCTTATTACTTACAAGCCAGTTTAAATAGATGGTGCAATTATAAATATTATCCAAATATCAATATTTCGTTGGAAAGCGCGTGCGGCATCGCTTCGACCCCATCGGTCGGAACGGTGTGTGTGCTCGCAAATGGTTACGTAATAACGTCCGGATTGTGGATTGAGTAATAACTCAACCGACGTTATAAAAATAGATAATATAATCTATCTAATTAAACTTATGTGCTGGACGACACATAAGATTTATACTCAAGTAAGAAAATTTGAGAATGGGACCACTTTAAGTACAAGGATACTTTTCTTATGTTATAGGGGCGATACTTCTAAAGTCTAAAAGCGATTCATGATTGATCTGGTAATGTGGCTGCTTAGGCGAGGTGAACCGCGCGTCCTTTAGGATACTCGGTAAATCCTTGCTTGAGCTGGCAGACGGAGTTGTACTCTGTGTTTACTTTCGATCTATTTGCTGGTATACGTTGGAGTGCGTTGGAAGATGATTATGCGAAGGAGAACCCTAGTGCCATTAATGGCGCCACTTGGCGCTTTGTGAATCCTTTGCTGAGCTGATTCTAGCATACTTTAATAACTACCGATCACAGAGGGCAGGTAATACTGCTGTTCTGTTTGTACTCTGACATTCGTTGGAATACTTAACCGCCTTATGGTGGTTAGTGAATACACGCATAATACATAAAGCAACTTTAGCGTTCGAGAGCACTTTAGCGAGAGAGGAACATAGCACTCTGGTGTTTGTGCATCCTACCTAAAGGAGAGCCTAGCGCCCAGTGCTTGTGAATCTTTTACTATAGTGATTTTTAGCGTACACAAATAAGTGATGACTTATCACTTGAGACCGAGCACTCTGAGTGCTAAATTACAAGGGTATGTGTGTAAAGGGACACGTTCCTTACCTATTGGGCTACGCATGTGTCTGAACATTGAATTGAATTGACTAGAGACACCAGATAGGTCTGTTGATCTCTATGTTACCCTAATATTGCTTGGAGCGTTGCATTCTTCTGATGGCTATTTATAAATAATACATAAAGCAACTTTAGCGTTCGAGAGCACTTTAGCGAGAGAGGAACATAGCACTCTGGTGTTTGTGCATCCTACCTAAAGGAGAGCCTAGCGCCCAGTGCTTGTGAATCTTTACTATAGTGATTTCTAGCGTACACAAATAAGTGATGACTTATCACTTGAGACCGAGCACTCTGAGTGCTAAATTACAAGGGTATGTGTGTAAAGGGACACGTTCCTTACCTATTGGGCTACGCATGTGTCTAAACATTGAATTGAATTGACTAGAGACACCAGATAGGTCTGTTGATCTCTATGTTACCCTAATATTGCTTGGAGCGTTGCATTCTCTGATGGATATTTATAATAATACATAAGCAACTTTAGCGTTCGAGAGCACTTAAGCGAAAGAGGACCATAGCACTCTGGTGTTTGTGCATCCTGCCTAAAGGAGAGCCTAGCGCCCCAGTGCTTGTGAATCTTTTGCTAGAGAGTGATTTCTAGCGTGAGTACTTTATCACTTACAAGTAAAATACAAAAACCCAGCATTAGCGTTTGAAGACACCTATGCGAGAGACGACCATAGCGCTCTGGTGTTTGTGCATCCTGCCTAAAGGAGAGCCTAGCGCCCCAGTGCTTGTGAATCTTTTGCTAGAGTGATTTCTAGCATGGACTACTTTATCACTTACAAGTAAAAATAATAAAATGCAACATACCTTCACACAATGGATTGAGGTCAGGCCTGCGATTATAACTTGCTTCGGCGGTATCGTAGTGCAAGCCGCTCATCCTTGAGATCTCTAAGATCATTACACTCATTCACACACAAAGGATTGAGGTTAGGCCTGCGTTTATAGCTTGCTTCGGCGGTATCGTAGAGTAAGCCACTCATCCTTTAGATCTCTAAGAGATCGATATACCTACACCACACCACACTACACAAACCATTTACAGTGGAACACGCCACTATAAAGTATGCTTGCATGCGCCGTGCTATCTCATGAGAGGAACGCACCTCTCCTAACAGTATGCTTGCATACATTGCGCTATCCCTTGAATGATGACGCGTAGTGGGGGGGAGCTCGTGTTCGTTGGTATTTTATGTTCTTAATGTGATAGGATACCAAGGGAAGGCAGAAGCTCACCGTTGAAGGCGCGGCGGAGCTTTCAACCATCATTCACTCCTAACCCCTTTTACACGAACTGGAGTGAATGGTGCCATTACACAGGGCTTCTTCTTCCTACAGTAGGAGGAAGAGCTTACATTTAGGTTTACACACGTTGAGTATGGGTACTAATATTATTACACTTCTTTTAATACGTCTCAATTGCTGAACCCACATCTTAAACCCCAATGGTTTAAATTCTATACCCGAACACGGTAGACATTTGGTATTCAATACGCGAACAACTGAATGATCGACCAGACAACTCCTATACACGAACGCACGTTCCAAAATAATGTGTTAGTTTCTATGCGTGAATACATACCTTCAAAGCCCGAACACCTACAGTCATTTGAGCATTCAATACGTGAATGCCCACTTCCTCAGCTCATACCCCGTAAGGTCCGTTAGGTCTGATGAACTCACTATTTCTGATACTCTAAACGTCCTTGGGTTATTGCGTTCACAACATGTTAAAAGGTTTCTACTGTTAGATGATACGCGTGCCACTAAAAGATATGAAATAGGAAGCGTATTCTTTAGGTAGATCAGTATATGAGGTAGGGTAATTCATTAGGTAGGCCTCGGTAGAGATACAATTGGTGCCGTGACCAGGATTCGAAACTGGGTTATTACGGCTAAACAGATGGTATAAAGATTATATAGGTAGGATAAATTGGGCGAAAGCCTACAATTGTTGCTTGTGAAGTGGAGAGAGTCAGAAGAGATCTTGAGTTCATTATGGCCTGGATGACTTCTGATCTGGGGGTTGAGAAATTAGGTAAAGCACACAACCGAATAATTTTTTTTTGTTTACAGAATTAAACGTCACATTGAATAAGTTAACACGTAAGAGACTTCCTTGAGTTTAGTTAATAAAAGTAAAATAAAAATAAATTAGTAACAAGTGTACGAAAAAAAAAAATGGAGCAAAGAACTAGGAGGGGTAGGAAAAGGAAAGCGCAATCACCAGTACAATCAGAGAATGTAGTAACAGAAAATGATATAAATGTTAACCAGCCAATGCCGGGAAGAAATGTTGCTGGTGATGTAGAAGTAGCGCCCAAACGCAGAAGACTAGTAAAAGCAAAGCCTTCTAGTGTAAGGAATAAAGAATTTTCAATGTTATACAAATTGATAAACAGAAATACACGAATGATCGAAGAGAAATTCAAAACATTAGAAAATCGTTTAGCACAGGAACAACAACTCACCGATAATGTAACTTCCGTACAATTAGAGCCTGTAGAAAATACAGCATCTAAGATAGAGGATTATGCAACATGTAATATAATGAATATAGCAACCGAGAAACCAAAATTTTATAATGGTAAGAGTCACCCTGTTACATTTATAGAAGATTTGACTGCATATCTTCGGAAGGTTCCAAATAAAGGGAAAGAATTAGAATTGGCCTATGAATGCCTACAAGGCGAGGCAAAGGACTGGGTTAGATTGTATAAATCTAGATGGAAGAATTTGGATGATTTTAAATATGATTTTTTGCAAACTTATTGGGGAGAAACGGAACAGAATAAAATAAGGAGAGAAATAGTGTGTGCAAAGTGGAATAGATCTACACAACCAACTATGCTTGGACATTTTTTAAAATTAACTTCACAAGTTAAGATGTTGTCCTTTGAAATACCCGAAAAACAATTAGTGTCTGATATGATGAAGCAATATCCAAAATCAATACAACAAATGTGGATTATTACGAAGGGAGAAACCATTTTTGAAGCAACAGAATTTCTAAGAAAACAAGATGATATAAATAAACAAGAAGATACAGGGCCAATTGATAAACCACGAAATGGATATGCCTATAAGGAAAAGACCTTACAGAGAGATCAGAATAGGCAAGGTAACAGGAATTGGCGAAGGCCATTTAACGCAATAAATCGGCAGTATAACGGTCAAGATGAACAATGTAATGCTATACAAGTAGGTGACATAAATTATGGAGAAAACTTGGATGAAATTCAAGGTTGTAATACACATCAATCAAACTAAAGGTGGCTGTGGCACGGCAGAGAATAGGCAAAGGAGGGGGGTTGTACACGCCAATAGAACACAAGGGTCAAACAGGCAAAACTGGTTTAGGATACCTAAATGAATTAAATTGTAAAGAAATAATTAAGTTACTACAATTTCGGACACACCACGCAGAAACTTACGTATTAGACGGTGAAATTTTAAATGTTTATGAAGAACAAGAAATTTTAGAGACATTATATCAGATAAAATCTGAGATACATATTAAGTTATTAGATTTTGAAGTTGACTGTTTACTTGATACCGGTAGCGATATTACTTGTATATCAGAATCAATGTATTTGCAATTAAAACAATGTGCTGTGAAATTACCTTTAATGCCTACACGTACTATACAATTGAAAGGGGCTATAGGGCAAAAAGTATAAAAATCCAACAAATGGTTATAGTGCCAACCAAAATAGGTAGTTTAACTTTAGATATTGGTTATTTAATTGTGCCTGGATTGACTCATTCAGTGATATTAGGGTTTGATTGGATAAAGAATAATGAGATACTTACATACTTGTAGTGCAGGATTCATTCAGTAAATTTATTAAATTATTTGCTTTACGGAAGGCTACGAGTCAAACTTGTTTAACAAAAATAAAACAGTTTAATGATATTATAAAAATAAAAGCTATTATGACCGACAATGGTTCTCAATTTATCAGTAAAAAATACAAGGAATGTCTAAAAACCCTCGGAATTAAAGCTATATACACTACCATTCGGAATCCTCGACCAAATACCACTGAAAGAGTCAATAAAGAACTAGGTAGATTATTTAGAGCATATTGTCATAAGAATCATAAAACTTGGGTAGGGTTTTTGCCTAAAATTGAAGAGTTGTATAATAACACGATTCACGATAGTATAGGATATACTCCATACGAGGTTTTGAATGGGGAAAGAACTAGATTAACAATTGATGCTTTAATCCATCAAGGACATGAGAGGCTAAATGTAGAGGATATACGCAAGAGGGTTAAAGAGAAGTTAAAAGAAACAAGTAAAATAAGGAACGGAAAATATGATAGACGTCATAATCTGATTGAATTTCAAATAGGTGATTTAGTCAAACTAAAGAAATGTAATCGATCTAGCGCTCAAAAGAAAGAAATAAGTAAATTTGATCTATTGTATGAGGGTCCGTATGTAGTTGCAGCAGTGCCATATAAAAATGTATATGTTTTGATGTATCCAAACACGGCAATTATTCGGGGAAAATTCAATGCTATACATTTATCAAAATATTATTCTTGAATCGATAAGAAGTAAAGTCTATGCATTTCAGCTGTAAAGACAACAAAGTTTGTGAAATTAGCTATTTAATAATTGAGATAAGTGAAGTTCTATTACTGTATATTCATTTATTATTGATTGTTAAATGTATTGTAGTTAAAGGGAAGCAATCCATGAATGCTATAATTCGAACTAAGTGATAATGTTAATTCCAATTTAAGAAGTCATTCAATGTGTAATAACTAATAATTAATGTTGTGTAATCAACTGTGTGTATTGTATTATTGGGTGGGTGTAACAGTAGTTGATTTTCTAGACAGATATCTATGTATATTCATAATTGTAAAATAAATACGGTGGACGCCCAGTAAACCGACTTGACAATGTTCGCTAATGCAAGATTGGACGAGTTATAACTTTTACGCACCATCACTATAATTGTGCTCGACTCGTTGTAGTTTTGATTCTTATTGCTTAGGTTAAATTAAAGTTAAAGAAGATAGCGATGCGGTCTAGCGTGTGTTAATTTTGTACTGTTTACACAAAACACCGACAATTAAAGACAAAGATATTACATGGATATTTAAGACCGCCTTAATCGTAATTTGTCGGATTGCCGGGAGTCCACTGTAGCAATGAATTTGTAGTTGTCATGTAAGGCCAATTGTTTAGTTAGTAATTTGTTTAGTTCTATCAAAACACGAACCGACTTTTTTTTTTCCCGCTTAAAAATTGAGAAGAAAAGGTAAATGGTCATCGTAATGGTAAATTTTATTCAGCATGCCGCGAGGTGCAATGCTTCAAAAAATTTAGGGGGTTGGATGTAACGAACATAGCCTACATACAACATAGGGACCTTAAAAAAAAAAAAAAAAAAAAAAAAAAAAAAAAAAAAAAAAAAAAAAAAAAAAAAAAAAAAAAAAAAAAAAAAAAAAAAAAAAAAAAAAAAAAAAAAAAAAAAAAAAAAAAAAAAAAAAAAAAAAAAAAAAATTATGTATATAATTTTTTTTTATCAATGTAAGTCAGTCAGTCTAGTCGGTGCATGAGAAATTCGGTTTTTATTTAGGTTTTCATACGGCCGCCAGTCAATGTAGTCTATCGAGGAAAACTGTCTCTAGTCGGTTGGAGCCTGCGGACCAGACGGTCGCGGGAGTTAGAATCAAAATCAAACACTTGACATTAGTTTTCTCTACTGCGTTGGGCCACAGTTCGAACACTTATGTGAAAGAACAAATTCCCTTATCATTGCAAGGGGTGGTCCGCGAGGGCTGAGCAATTAACTGGTGGTCGACCATATGGCTTCTTGTGTGTGAGTGTAATGGAAGTGCGAGCACTTAACGTTCGTAGACTCTAACACGCTGACGAGGACCATAGTGGTAGACACCTATAATGTAGAGGCGAGGCGGGACATGCGCGCACTAAGGTGCGTGCAGCCTAGCGCTCGTGTGGTGGAAATATTTGTGGAAATGGGTGCTTGCATTAAGTGCTCTTATGGAGGAAGACATAGTCTTCAATTAAACAGGTCTGTGAAACTATAATGAGTAGAGGCGAGGCGGGACATGCGCGCACTAAGGTGCGTGCAGCCTAGCGCTCGTGTGGTGGAAATATTTGTGGAAATGGGTGCTTGCATTAAGTGCTCTTATAAGACATAGTCTTCATTTAAACAGGTCTGTGGAATTATAAAATAGTTGAATGATATGGAGTGAGGTTGTCTAAGACGGTAGACGTGCTTGTCGTTGGCACTTTACACTATGTCTATCGCTATTTTTTCCCTAAGGTGCAACTAGTTGATGATATGGAGGTTGAGGGTTGTCTAAGACGGTAGGACGGCTTGTCGGTGACACCCCTTGCACTATGTTCTATCGCTGTTTCACTAAAGGAAGAATAAATTGGAAGAAAGGAAACGACCAAGCGGTCAATGTCTAGATGTCCGATCAGTGTTTGCGGCGTTGTTGGGTCCGCTGCGCATACATTGAAATGCTACACTAAGTGGAAAAAAAGGGGTAAATACTAGGGATTTACGGGCATAGCCAGAGAGTGGTTATAGGCACTTTATGGTTAAAATACCAAAGTCCTCAAAGCAGGGTGCTATAAATGGAACGCAAGAGCGGGCAGGCCATTGCACATGATCGTACGTGCTGTCTATTAGAACACCACTATGGTAAGTGGAAACATGGGAGCATGGCTCTATTGTAAACCAAGTTTGGAATATTATAACTTGAGAGCATAGCTCTTATTACTACAAGCCAGTTTAAAATAGATGGTGCAATTATAAATATTATCCAAATATCAATATTTCGTTGGAAAGCGCGTGCGGCATCGCTTCGACCCATCGGTCGGAACGGTTGTGTGTGCTCGCAAATGGTTACGTAATAACGTCCGGATTGTGGATTGAGTAATAACTCAACCGACGTTATAAAAATAGATAATATAATCTATCTAATTAAACTTATGTGCTGGACGACACATAAGATTTATACTCAAGTAAGAAAATTGAGAATGGGACCACTTTAAGTACAAGGATACTTTTCTTATGTTATAGGGGCGATACTTCTAAAGTCTAAAAGCGATTCATGATGATCTGGTAATGTGGCTGCTTAGGCGAGGTGAACCGCGCGTCCTTTAGGATACTCGGTAAATCCTTGCTTGAGCTGGCAGACGGAGTTGTACTCTGTGTTTACTTTCGATCTATTTGCTGGTATACGTTGGAGTGCGTTGGAAGATGATTATGCGAAGGAGAACCCTAGTGCCATTAATGGCGCCACTTGGCGCTTTGTGAATCCTTTGCTGAGCTGATTCTAGCATACTTTAATAACTACCGATCACAGAGGGCAGGTAATACTGCTGTTCTGTTTGTACTCTGACATTCGTTGGAATACTTAACCGCCTTATGGTGGTTAGTGAATACACGCATAATACATAAAGCAACTTTAGCGTTCGAGAGCACTTTAGCGAGAGAGGAACATAGCACTCTGTGTTTGTGCATCCTACCTAAAGGAGAGCCTAGCGCCCAGTGCTTGTGAATCTTTTACTATAGTGATTTTTAGCGTACACAAATAAGTGATGACTTATCACTTGAGACCGAGCACTCTGAGTGCTAAATTACAAGGGTATGTGTGTAAAGGGACACGTTCCTTACCTATTGGGCTACGCATGTGTCTGAACATTGAATTGAATTGACTAGAGACACCAGATAGGTCTGTTGATCTCTATGTTACCCTAATATTGCTTGGAGCGTTGCATTCTTCTGATGGCTATTTATAAATAATACATAAAGCAACTTAGCGTTCGAGAGCACTTTAGCGAGAGAGGAACATAGCACTCTGGTGTTTGTGCATCCTACCTAAAGGAGAGCCTAGCGCCCAGTGCTTGTGAATCTTTACTATAGTGATTTCTAGCGTACACAAATAAGTGATGACTTATCACTTGAGACCGAGCACTCTGAGTGCTAAATTACAAGGGTATGTGTGTAAAGGGACACGTTCCTTACCTATTGGGCTACGCATGTGTCTAAACATTGAATTGAATTGACTAGAGACACCAGATAGGTCTGTTGATCTCTATGTTACCCTAATATTGCTTGGAGCGTTGCATTCTCCTGATGGATATTTATAAATAATACATAAGCAACTTTAGCGTTCGAGAGCACTTAAGCGAAAGAGGACCATAGCACTCTGGTGTTTGTGCATCCTGCCTAAAGGAGAGCCTAGCGCCCCAGTGCTTGTGAATCTTTTGCTAGAGAGTGATTTCTAGCGTGAGTACTTTATCACTTACAAGTAAAATACAAAAACCCAGCATTAGCGTTTGAAGACACCTATGCGAGAGACGACCATAGCGCTCTGGTGTTTGTGCATCCTGCCTAAAGGAGAGCCTAGCGCCCCCAGTGCTTGTGAATCTTTTGCTAGAGTGATTTCTAGCATGGACTACTTTATCACTTACAAGTAAAAATAATAAAATGCAAACATACCTTCACACAATGGATTGAGGTCAGGCCTGCGATTATAACTTGCTTCGGCGGTATCGTAGTGCAAGCCGCTCATCCTTGAGATCTCTAAGATCATTACACTCATTCACACACAAAGGATTGAGGTTAGGCCTGCGTTTATAGCTTGCTTCGGCGGTATCGTAGAGTAAGCCACTCATCCTTTAGATCTCTAAGAGATCGATATACCTACACCACACCACACTACACAAACCATTTACAGTGGAACACGCCACTATAAAGTATGCTTGCATGCGCCGTGCTATCTCATGAGAGGAACGCACCTCTCCTAACAGTATGCTTGCATACATTGCGCTATCCCTTGAATGATGACGCGTAGTGGGGGGGGAGCTCGTGTTCGTTGGTATTTTATGTTCTTAATGTGATAGGATACCAAGGGAAGGCAGAAGCTCACCGTTGAAGGCGCGGTGGAGCTTTCAACCATCATTCACTCCTAACCCCTTTTACACGAACTGGAGTGAATGGTGCCATTACACAGGGCTTCTTCTTCCTACAGTAGGAGGAAGAGCTTACATTTAGGTTTACACACGTTGAGTATGGGTACTAATATTATTACCCTTCTTTTAATACGTCTCAATTGCTGAACCCACATCTTAAACCCCAATGGTTTAAATTCTATACCCGAACACGGTAGACATTTGGTATTCAATACGCGAACAACTGAATGATCGACCAGACAACTCCTATACACGAACGCACGTTCCAAAATAATGTGTTAGTTCCTATGCGTGAATACATACCTTCAAAGCCCGAACACCTACAGTCAAGTGAGCATTCAATACGTGAATGCCCACTTCCTCAGCTCATACCCCGTAAGGTCCGTTAGGTCTGATGAACTCACTATTTCTGATACTCTAAACGTCCTTGGGTTATTGCGTTCACAACATGTTAAAAGGTTTCTACTGTTAGATGATACGCGTGCCACTAAAAGATATGAAATAGGAAGCGTATTCTTTAGGTAGATCAGTATATGAGGTAGGGTAAATTCATTAGGTAGGCCTCGGTAGAGTTACAACATGATATATTTTAGTGCTCTAGTGCTCTGTACGTTGAAGCACTGGTCACATGAATTCTTCAATTTTTAGGAGCAGTGTCTTCTATTTTGTACAAAATATGTATTGCTGGCTTCAGCCAGTGTGGCAGTTCATAGGTACAAATCAAAGAATTCTTGTGTAACAAATCAAGATTTAAACTTCGCTATGGCTGCATCGGAGTAAATCACACATCTAATAACTCAATGAAACTGATCAAACTGACAACATTAAAAATGATTTTTGTTTCTGTACATTAAAAAAGATTTTGATTTTAGTTTGAAATAAATTCAGTGGGGCAAAATGCTTTGAGAGATTATTGGGAATGTCAATGGCTGAGCCTGTGAGTTTGGTAAAGCCATCGGTTGACTAGTGCTGGAAATTGTTATCTGTTGGGTAGACGTTTGGTGTACCAATTGCTGTTGAGCTGATTGCTGGGCGGCCAGCTGCTGTGCAGACTGTTGTGCAGCTGCCGCTAACTGTTGAGCGGATTGTTGGGCAGCCGCAAGATGTTGAGCAGATTGTGCCAAATGCTGTGCAGATTGCTGAGCAGCAAGATGTTGAGCAGACTGCTGTGCTGCTAGATGTTGAGCTGACTGCTGTGCTGCTAGATGTTGAGCTGACTGCTGTGCTGCTAGATGTTGAGCCGATTGCTGTGCAGCCGCCAAGTGCTGCACCGATTGCTGTGCAGCTGCATACTGTGGTGCCTGATGTTGAGGAGCCAATTGTGTCTGCAGTGCTGATGTTTGAACTAGCTGCTGCACTGCAGTTTGGGGGCCATTGCTCATTATTTGCTGTCCAGTGCTCATTAACTGCTGTCCATTGCTCATTAATTGTTGTCCCGGTGGTGCCAAAGTCAACTGTGCAGGAGTCACAGCCACCACGGTTTGTCCACCACCCATCAGTGTACCAGAATCACTGACCTGCATAAGTTGCTGGGCACCTGCACTTGTAACTATTAATGCTCCAGAGTTCCCCATGAGTTGCTGTGTAGTGCTCACCGTAAGTATCTGTGGAGCTGGAGTTAATAGTTGTGCTTGAGAAGCTGCCGGTGCTAATGTCAAGTTAGGGTTGGCTGTTGCTGGCACCAGGGTGGGTAAACCACCCGCTAGACTCACCACAGGAGTCACACTCACTGTTGCAAGGGGTGCAGATGTGCCATGACGAGAGGTTATCACACACGGCTGGTCACTTCTATAGGATGATGTCTGCTCAAGTAAGAACTCATTCATTG
This sequence comes from Maniola hyperantus, assembly GCF_902806685.2. Classification (NCBI taxonomy): domain Eukaryota; kingdom Metazoa; phylum Arthropoda; class Insecta; order Lepidoptera; family Nymphalidae; genus Maniola; species Maniola hyperantus. The sequence continues at coordinate 9,613,114 of NC_048548.1, read as the reverse complement.
AAGTCAGTTGGGCATTTTTTGCTGTCAAATCTGCAACCTTCTTCAGCAGCACACTAATGTTATCATGTAATAATTTTACTTTATGATCCAATGAATCACAGTTTTGGCATTGAGTTGCCTGCAACGTTTGATTTTCTCGAAAAACTCCTTCATATGCAAATCTTCTTAATTTAGCCTCAGGTGGTGAGTCGTCCTCTCTGATATGTGAATGCTGGGTTTGGTACATTGAAGGTGGAATATTACGTTTTAATGCCACATCGTTACATATGACCTTGTAGTCTTGAGAGGGATATGCTTGACAGGTGGGAGATATATTTCTTGGGTCGCGGGGCAACTCTCCAGTGGCATAGAAACGTTCCTCTTCTTCTACTGTACTGTGCAAAAATTTGCAATTCGGTCGAAAACATCCTTTGTTTTGATAGTCATGACAGAAACGAAAAAGTTCTTTGAGGAAAGATCTCGGTGGAAGTTCGTGCAAAAAACGACAGTTGCCGCGGGAACAGCAACCCTTGATGAAATCTCTGCAGAAATTGTTAGCACTTTGGTATAAACCATCTGTATCATCTGAAGAGTTCATTGTGCTGTCTGTGTGTGCTGTACCGTTAATAATAATCATATTAAAAAGGATCACTTGTCAGTAGATATAGTAAACATCGTTTACACAATCGCAAATTATATTTTTCTTTTTTAATGTATATCTTTTTCTGTCATGAACTCACTTTCGAGGATATTTAATGTTGAAATCATTCACTATCAAGTAACCACAACCATTCTTTGCAATTAGTAGTAATAAGTTCCTTGCTTTGCTTTGCAAATTAAACAAAATTCTCAAAAATGCACTAATTATTAAATAGAATTACGCAAACAAAACAATCACTTGAGTACATTTTTACGTTTACGTGATTTTTACACCAATGTAGGATACTCTGTTCATGCTCTGATTCTGTGATTTGAACTTGACTTTTGAAGCAAGACTCTTTTCATATATTTACAAAGTACTCTGTGGTATAATCCGTACAAAATGAGAACTCACGCGCCATTTTAGCTAGAGTTGCCTATCGATAGTTAAGGCAAAACCGACGAACCGGAAGGTCGACCTAATAGGTAATACCAAAGAGAATATAATCTCTACGTTTTAGGTAATACTATATTACCTACCTATTAGGTCAACCATTAAATGAAATTCCAATGTTAGCAACATTGTACTCTGTGAATATCCTATGTAGTAACTTTGTACCTCTAGAGTCTAGACTAGTATATTATAGTGATCTGTAATATGTGGTACTATGTACATAGTGCCCAAAATTTCTTTGGTGCCCTGTAAACAGTCAAACACGCCGTCAATCAAAGCCAAACACGTGTTTGACAAACACGTACAGTGCGACAAGGCTCTCTTGGCACTTGTGGCACTTCAATGAAATTGACAGGGGGCGCTGTTGAAGAACAAATGCTTAGAATATTCGAGAACAAAGGGGACACTTGGCAGCAACGTTAGTTCCGATTTTCACCACGCGCCAAGATAGCCTTGTCGCACTGTAGTTTGTTTGACAAACGCATCAAACACTAACGCAGACGATCAAATAATTTGACAAACACGTAATATTTGACAAACATGTTTGACCGTTTATGGGGCACTTTATATAATATAGATGGCTGAGCGCCCAGCCGCCCAGCATAGGCCCAGCCCATCAGCCTGATTTAGAATTATGTCTCAGCCACAAGTGTCAATCAAATCAAAGTGTGTTATATCTCTATGTGATAATCACCACCCATCCGAAGTAGTACCTAGGTACTTAGAAATTCTTTGTCACCACCACATGTCACAGATTATTATCAATACAATGTCTGTGCTTTTATTTCTGGTCGGTGGGTCTGTGCCAGTCTGTGCCCCATAAATGTATTCTGTGCTGTGCCCTGTGGTATCCTATATGTTATTGGTTAAAACGTAGGTAGTGATTATATACTCTTTGTTATTGGCACAGGTTATTGGTCTGTGCCTACTGCCTGTGGTCATTTTAGTAGATAATCTATGTTTGTAGTTTTTTTTACAAAATTCATCATTCAATGTAAAATTCTCATTTTTGAAATAAATATAGAAAATAAAAAGGCCAAGCCATCAAAAATCGCAACAAATGATAGCTATTTAGCATCTGTGTGTAAAAAATGATTCAATCATTATACTTCCAATAATGAGGCAAGATAAATGATAGAGGCACTTTTTTGTTGGTTACATACTTTACATCCCACTCTTTATTGTTGTTTATTGTGTTTTTTTCGAATGAGTAAGTAAATTTAAACTAATTATAGGTAATATTGTCTACATACTGAAATGCTTAAACAACAACTGTCGCCACGGAGCGTGCATCCATACCAAACAACCGTGGTTCCTCGGAGCGACAAACAGTTGCTGTCAGCGAATCAACAAAGGGCCAAATATCCATGGGCAGAAGACAGTAACACTCCTGTGTATCAACTCTCAGGAGTTGAGAGCAGTTCTACATCGGAAAATCCCTACCATGTGAGTTTATTTCTATTGCATTGTCACTATGTCAAGTCTTATAAACAAAGATACATGCATCATAAATGCAGAATAGGTTTCTCGCATCTCTGCCTTTAAAAATATTAAACTTTAATGTTAATGTAATATGAACTCTAATAACTTTTCCACAGGATTTTTGAACATTAAAATCCACCCGGCCGACATCATAGGTAGGTATCAGCTAATATTAATATTATAAAGAGGTAAGATTTGCAAGTTTGTTTCGACAAAGTAATCTCATGAGTATTAGAGTTCATATTACATTAGTTGATGTTATACAAGCCATATGTTGAAAAACAGCTTTGACAGATAAACAGATGCAAAGTAATTCCATAAGTCTTTCGGTTTTACATTAACACTAAAAAGGTGACAGTGAAAGTAAAGTTAACAAAAATTCTAGGTGCCACAGTATTACCAAACAACTCATCGTGAATATGGCCCTCCGTCGCCTGTCTACCAAATGCCATATACTACAGGATCATGGCGAAATCATAAAAAGAACAACTTTAGTACCAAACCACTGCCGTCCAGTACATACTCATTTCCGCCCTGTGCATCAGCATTTTCACTACCTCTGTGTGAGGTAGACCACTCTCGCACAATGAGCCATTCCCCAGCCCCTACCGTGCCATCTTTGAGTCCAGAAGTTCCTATCATAGGTGCCTGTGGAGGCCATTGTCCAGGATTTGAATATGTCTGCTATTATATTTTACAGGTATGGATTTATTATACCATTATTTATTTTCACATTTTATTGCTTTGCTTTTGCTGACTCCTTATATAAGGAATCCTGTTTACTCCTTCAGGGTGCAAACTATTTAACCTTAGTTCTGCTTAGTTTTGTCAAGATTGGTTCAATGCTTGAGCCATGAAAACTTAACACACTAGCTTACAAACTCTCACATATAAAGGGTGCTACCAAAATGCTAGCAAAAACTTAGCATTATTGTTGTATAACAATAACGCTAAGTATTGGTATTGAATTGGTATATATATACCAACTCAGTACTATCACCTGTCTTCGTTTTGTGCCAGCGTTCTAGTTACATCCTGTAGAATTTTTATAAATAATATTAGTAAAAAAAATACACTTCCTTCTAATTCAAAGTTTAATAAATATATCAAGAAATTCAAAACAAATCAATAATAATTAATTCTATTATACAGCTAGTTAAATGTTGTATAGTTATTTTTTTGTCAGCTGTGTTGCTGAATAGAATTTTTATGTATTTTATCTCTCTGCATCATGTTCCTCATTGCTGAGAGTTGTGGCCCCTTTTCATTCATCAAAAAGGTCCTAATTTTCTTTGGATAATGATGCAGTGGGCTCCCAGATCCTACCTTACTTGTGACTCTGTAATTATGGAATTTTTGTTCTTTGATTTTACTGTTATTATCAGATGTTAGTGTGATAATTATTATTTGTTTTAAAAATAAATAACAGAAGTTTTGTCTTTTGCAGGTTATATTTGTAGTTGGTATATTAACTGGAATTTCTCTATGTATTGCTGGAATTGTATTAAGGCGAACCAATCGCAATGGTGATCTTGGAGTGTTAGTTTACATTGGTGAGTATTGACTTGAAACCTAACAAACTAAGGAATGTAGTAGTCATTCACTCTAATATTAGTTATATAATATACTAGACTGTATATCTAATATCCATACTTTCATACTAATATTATAAATGCGAAACTGTCTGTCTGCCTTTTAGTGAGCTGTTTACGGCCCATCCGTTTAACCGATTTTGATGAAATTTGGCACAGAGGTAACTTGCATCCCAGGGAAGGACATAGACTATTTTTGATCCTGAAAAAGCAAAGATTCCCACAGGATTTTAAAAACCTAAATCCACGCGGATGAAGTCGCAGGCATCCCCTAGTAGGCTATATTTTAATTTCGAGATCCCTATGATATTGTAATAAGCTACCCATGTGAAGCTGGGGTGGGTCGCTAGTATAATATAACTGAGTAGCTTTTCTATGTGATTCTGATTAATTTTGGATTATAAAAATACTTAGTTGAAGTCACTTTTGCCTTAAAATCTGTGGTCTGGGTAATCCATGCTAATATTATAAATACGAAAGTGTGTCTGTCTGTCTGCTAGCCTTTCACGGGCCATCCGTTCAACCGATTTTGACGAAATTTGGTACAGATATAGCTTGCATCCCGGGGAAGGATATAGGCTACTTTTTATCCCGGAAAATCAAAGAGTTTCCTCGGGATTTTTAAAAACCTAAATCCACGCTGACGAAGTCACGGTCATCATCTAGTTCATAATATTGAAATAATATCTTGTTTAGTTTTTTAAATGTATAGGTTGTCTCTCGTCGTGCGTATGCAGCGTGCTGCTGGGCGTGCAGTGCTGCGTGCGGCGCGAGATGCGGCAGAGGAAGCTGCGTGCCAATGCGCATATCCCTATGCAGTCCATTCAGGTGATCCACTTTATAATACAAACCATATCTAAGGGCTCTTTTAGGGGAGACTGTCTCTCGTCGTGCGTATGTGGCGTCTGCTGGGCGTGCAGTGCTGCGTGCCAATGCAGTCCATTCAGGTGATCCACTAAACCATATCAAAGAGCTCTTTCTGGGAGATATGGGGTGTAGCGCGACGCGCACAGCGTCGCGTTGCGCGGTCAAATCTATTTTGGAAACTAAAACCTACAACAGAATCCTTTTCCCTGATAACGTCACATAATTTTACCGAACATGAGAGGGTATTTGACAGTTGTGGTAAGTCTATGCTTGTGGTTCCTGCGCGATTGCGGGAGAATGACAGCTACAATGACACGATTGCAATCATCTCTGATTGGTTAACGCTCGCTCACTATTGGCTACAATGCATTGTTGCAACAATGAATCGCACAAATTCAGTCAATCAGAACAATTGAGATTGGATTAATGAATTTCATTTCATCATTAGCTGCATATGCTATATAGAGGAAGAGCCTGTGAGGGCCAGACCTTCATTATTCTATAAAAGCTGGAAGTTTATCTGTGCATTGTCTCCAACACAGGTAGGAATGATCAGGGACTATAAAGTTTGGATCACCGTGGCTTTACCAGATAACAAGTAACAAAGATGTATAAAAGTACTCCCCACTTTCATAATAATGAACCAATTTTGATAATTTTTTCCAGTAACATAATATTCATTATTACTTTACAGGAAGCGCCTGTCACAGCTTGCCCATTGCTGCCGTCAACGTTACATAGTCAAATGTATAGGTGAGTTATTATTATTGAGAAAAAGCACTACACACACAGCTGTCTGTGGTGAGGCCTTAGTGTATGGAACATATTGTTACGTAGGGTAGGTCCCCAGTCGTTGGATGTTATTATTATTATTTATAATAATAATAATTGACTCAGCAGCTTTCGCTGATGCGTCTATATCGGAAGTGCTTCGAGTTTGTCCAATCTATTCTTGAGCTGGTTAACACGCACGGTCGACTAGTCGCCCAGCAACTCGGTCGATCTATTTCCTCTGCGCACGAAGTCGCCGCAACTCCGTGCGTATGTACACGGCGACTAATCGACCGTGCGTAATGGCTCTTAAGATTTCATACTAGGAATGATTGAAATTTTTAAAACAGCTCAAGCTTGAATCTATTAATAAGCACATACTAGTATTGATGAAACCCTGATGAAAATGTATGGTTTTTTTACAGACCCACAACTACCGTTTGTACTGAAGAGGAAATTACCGGTGTTCCTTGGTGGCGCCGCGAAAATATAGACTGACTAGTTTTAAGATTATTATAATATTTGTATAGCTACAAGTGAATACTTTTTTATTATTACTGCTGTTTATTGAATAATATATTGCTTTATAATAAAAGTACCTGTTTTTAATTTTGATTATTTATTTTTGGTAAAATAAGATATTTCTTAATAAGCGTGGAATCCATAATGTAGTTGTTATGAAACCATACTTAGTTTTTTAAGACAATAATATGAGTCCACGCAACGTTTAGTCACATTGCAGTTTCTGACCACTTTGACTTGACTAATGGCTCGGGAGTCGAGGTAGGTACCTAGTGTAAATTATTCAAGTTAAAATCGTGTCACGAAAGTGTACTTCACCTTATGAAGGTGTTGAATGTTGATAATAAAAACATTACGTTCCTTATGGTTGCAGATTGTAAAAAAAAAACATTACGATATATTCTATATAAACATAAATATTTACTTGGTTTTTACGGCGAGTTCGTGGTTAAGAAAAAAAACCGGCCAAGTGCGAGTCACACTCGCGCACCGAGGGTTCCGTACTCAGTCGTATTTTATCGACATTTTGCACGATAAATCAAAAACTATGTGCATCAAAATAAATACAAATCTGTTTTTAGAATGTACAAGTAAAGTCCTTTCATATTATGATACCCCACTTGGTATATTAATCTTACTTTGAAAGTTGAAAATCTAAATATTTGTTCATGAACTCATTTTTTGGTGATGTAACCACAAATTCAGTTTTCGGATTTTCGGAAATGGCTCGTGTTGTGGTATAGCGACTGGTCGCTGTAATAAAAATAGGCAAACGCGCCGTAACGGACCAAACAACACTGTAATTCGTGAATGGTGTGCACCTTAAACTGCAAGTGCCTACTAATTGCTTACCTAATATAAGTCTATGTGATAAATTCTTAGCAGCTAGGCATTTTATAAACCTACTGCTCAGCTGTCAACATTATAGTCTTGAATTCACGAATTGCTTAGCGCCTAGATTGACAAATCTTGCCAAATTTTCAATTATGGATTATTAAAATATAAGCGTTTAAATGGTGCTACTTTCATCTTGTTTATCATCTTAGCCCAGGAATGTATGGAAGCGTTTCAATCTCCTTTCCGTACGTTTTTTTCCTGTATAATTTGTGAACTATATAACTACATAGCGAATGGCGATCGGGGGTGTCCGGCTATTAGCCGTCTATAGGTGGTCGGTCTATGTGTATCATCTATGTCGGTGGCTTTGAGCTATCGGACAGTCCACTACCCCACCCAAGAGACTATTTTTACAGAAATAAATAATATTAAATGAAAAATATGTTGATCAATATTATTTTGATCCAAATAAAACATCATGGATATTTTCATATATTTATTGAAATGGAGATTGGAGATATATTAAATAGGTACCTACACATAAATATTACAAAATAATGTACTTTAAGTACTAAAATAAGTATAACATAACGTCATTCGATAGTCGATACACCATAATATAAATCACATTTGCACCACAAATAAAAAAAATATAAATAAAATTGTATATAGGTAGATTACACAATATATTTAGTAGTTTTTATTAACTTGATTAATAAAATATAGCTTATGTCTAACTTGTGTTTTGCTTAACTCCGTTTTATTTACAATCTTTTTTAAGTAAATATTTCAAGTATAATTTTGTGATGTTAGTTTCGAAATGTTATTTATTCATTTACTGAATGCTATATTTTCTTAATAAAGAGAGCTTAGAATACATTTTAATATCAATCGTGAGCCTACATATACGTTAAATTAAATGCTATACAGTCCAACTTTAACGCCATACAGATAAAACTAAATTTATAGGACTGGAAGGTCTATGGGACCTGTGGTGACGCAATTTAATATCGGTATGACGGCAGTTACCTCGGTTGAGGCAGCGCGGTGGACATCACAACCGCTCTGCCAAAAAACGAGAAGAGAGTGTGTAGTTGGAATACTTTTTTCGCTATGCTGTGAGCTAGTTTGGGAGTGCGACGCACTTTTGCACTGACGATTTTGGCCGTAACGGCGCCGGGCGCGGCGAGCCACGAAATTACACAAGTAAAACCTTTAGGATTATACCGGTATTAAATTGTATCAACTTCCTTGCGCATAACATCTATACTTAAAACTAATAAGGACGGTCTCAAACACAAAATGAACAAAATATTCGTACTTAAAAAAATTAGATCTTATACTCCTAAACAAAAGTGGGATAACACATTTTTTTTCTTCTTGCATCTTAAAAAACGAATGCGATAGTTTTTTTTCTTAATTTCTGCAACGAAATTATTTACTTAACCAAAAAATATTGCTAAATAAAATGGCCAAAAAGTATTTCTGATATTTTTTGGAAATAATAATGTACTTACTTGTCTTAAGTATTATGATTTTTAAATGTGCACCGAAATTTTTTAGAAAATTTAGGTATCGATTCTAAATAAATTAAAGGAAGGAAAGGAAGTTAAAGTGACGAAGTCTAGTTTCTTAAAAAAATCTGGATGCACTCCACCATACATTTATTTCCTACGATAAATTAAATAATAAATAAAGAAAAATGTATTTAAATAAAAAATATTACTTAATACTTATTTGATTACTTTAAGTACACAATAATGAAACGGCTAAAATAAAGTTATTTAAAATAACGCCAATTAAACCTTGAAAAAAAAACCAAATTGAAAAAAACCCATTTTCATTATGCATATGGTGTGATGCCCCAAGATTAAAAGATCGAAGAGAGTAAAAGTTCATTACATTTAGTACAACGTGGCGCCATTAATATTTTTAGTTAAGTAATAATTATCTAATCGGAAAATGTTTACATACATATGGACATTATATCTAATTTTAAAATCTGGACGATAATTTGGCCACATGTCTTGTAAATTACGATTATCAACTATCAAAATCTATAGTTTTTTATATTTGAATATACAGCGTCTGTATAACACCAAGAAAATATATTTGACATTGATAGTCCTACGATTGGGTGAATATTAGAACAACTATGTTACATACAGTTTTGCTACACATTAAAAATAAAGACAAAAACCTAGATTGTTGAAAAATAACATTTTCTACTAGGTATGTAAACTATACTTATAGTGTGTAGCTGATTGTGGTTTGCCATTTTGTTATGAATGCAAAATAAAGATCGATTTTTCTATTTAACAATAGACGACGCGACGACTAAAAATAGTCGTAACTCATAAATATTATTATTATCACAACGAATGAAAAAAAAACCGTTTCCATACACTTTGTACCGTAAAATGCAACACAACTACAGATAAAAATAAAACCCTACAAAAACACGATGATCTGTTATATTGTTTTTGTTTACAGTAAAATAAAGGTTACTGTTTTACAAAACGGGTCCATCTCAAACAGACGTTAGTCATAAAAATAAATTCTTTGCTTACACAGATATTTACGTACGAACGTACGTTTCGTGAAAATTAAAAGTTTTAGGTGGACATTTTAATCAGGACTCGCCTGTTCGCGAGAAACTGTGTCAATCTTTTTGTCGTATTTACGCGACCGACGGCCGGCCATCCAACATCTTGTCGCTTTCTTCTGCACTGCTCAAGCTGAAAATAAAACAAAAAAAATATCATACCCATTATTTTTTGTATAAACTCGAAAGTGAAAGTCGGCAGAATTAAGATTTAAACACGTTGAGAATCTTGTTATGAATATTGTTGCTAATTTGATTGACACAACTAAGTTGACAGGGCTAGAAATACTGCAGTGGCGTGCACTATGTTTGAGACCAAACCAAGGAAGGCAGGCAACTCTATTTACTGGCAGGTCATAATGAAAAACCGGCCAAGTGCGAGCCAGGCTCGCGCAACGAGGGTTCCGTACTAGTCGTATTTTTTCGACATTTTGCACGATAATTCAAAAACTATGATATTACTATGATAATTCAAGAACATAAAAATAATGTACAGGTGAAGACCTTTCATATGATACTCCACTTGATATAGTTATCTTACTTCGAAAATTTAAAATACTAATTATTAGTTCATGACCACAATTTAATTTTTTTAGTGATGTAACCACAAATTCACGGTTTTCAGATTTTTCCCCGAATGTCTGCTATAAGACCTACCTACCTGCCAAATTTCATGATTCTAGATCAACGGGAAGTACCCTGTAGGTTTCTTGACAGACCGACAGACAGACAACAAAGTGATCCTATAAGGGTTCCGTTTTTCCTTTTGAGGTACGGAACCCTAAAAATGAGCATTGAGCTCTTTCAACTAGGGTAAGCAGGGCTTTTATGCCTCTACTCGTATAACTTGCACGCCACTGGAATCGTGGCGTTCTTTTTCACAGGAAACTCTGTAAAAGGGCCTAAATCTATTGTTAGTACAATTAACCCTAGGTACTGAAAATTATAGTTTAGATTTTATGCACAGTTAAAATACTTAAGTATGTAGTATAGTGCGTCAAAACAAGTACAGTACGCGGCAGAAAATAATGAACATCGACCTTTAGAAGGAGATAGCGGATTTGTACAGTACACGGCAGAAAGTAATGTACATCGACCTTTAGTAATAAAGTTAAATAACAGTAGAGATATCTTTTACAGAGTTTTTTTCAAAATTCGACTAGCCAACTTCCAGAATCCCACCTGCTAATGTGTAGCATAGTGTAGCTCTAAGAAAAGTTATGTAAACAGGTACAAGACAATGGCATAACGTGAAGCGTAACTGAAGTCCGCACGTGTGACACACGTCGACGCCGTGTCACAATAGACTGCATCGTTTGTATCGACAACACAGATCGACAAGTAAACACTCTTGTGATTTCAGACTTCAGTCACGGTTCATGTAATGTTTATCTCACACTATTTTGTTTCGCATTATAAAGACGTTATACTGTAAATCTACGCAAAAAGTTTCCCTTTCTTTGTTTAGGTACCTACTTCAAAATTGATGAATGCTGAATGACTCGCTCCAGCAATGCGCGGGGCTTCAATTGCTAATAAAGTATGGTATAATTGAACATTTGAAAAGAGCAACTGCAGTGTTTCTTGCTGGTTCTTCTCGGTAGGAAGGAACTAGTGGTAAATTATTTTGAAGATTCAAAGCCACTTGTAAAAGTTTATTTGAATAAAAATATATTCTAATCTATTCTATGGTCTTTGTTGGTCAACGAATTTTTATCTTCTTCGAAAGTAGTATAATCTTGAACGGCTTCAAGATTAATTTCTTTAGTGAGTGCATCAATAAATCTTACCATTCCTTATTGTCCATGAGATTGCGCATTTCGTCGTCGGGCGCCGGCGGTGCGTCTCTCACAGGCGCGTACTGGGCAGCTACCAGAGGGTCGGTGGACGGGTTGAGGGCTGTGAGCGCGGCAGCTCCGCTGGCCGGGGTCTCATTACCGCCTCCCCAACGAGCAGACCATGCCCAAATGCCCATAGCTACAACAATTAAGACAGTTATTATCATGAGCATTGAAAGCAACTTCAAGCTATGTATAAAAAGGATATTCAGTCAAACGCATAGTGATTGCCGATTGGCATTGATTTAATCTATACTAATATTATATATGCGAAAGTGTGTCATCCTGTCTATCTGTTTGCTAGCTTTGCACAGCCGATTCGTTTCAACCGATTTTGACACTTGGTACAAAGATAGCTTGTATCTCGGGGAAGGTTAGAGGCTACTTTTGTCCCGGAAAATTAAAGAGTTCCGGCATTTTAAAATCCTAAATCAATAACAACGAAGTCGCGTTCATCATCTATTTGATACAGAGGTAGCTTGGCAATTGGCATCCCGGAGATGGCTACTTTTAAATGCAGAAATAAATAAGCTCCCATGGAATTTTTGAAAAACGTAAACTTACGCGGACATAATACAGTTATTTACAAATCATTGGTGATAGGCCTAAATTAATTTATAATACATCTAATAACAACACTAGACGACAATGTAGTGATGAAACCGCAGAAAAGGGGTGATCTCCGATGCGGTTAGAATATTATGAGTGATTAAAAAAACCGGCCAAGTGCGAGTCAGGCTCGCGCAATGAGGGTTCCGTACTACAGTCGGATTTTTTCGACATTTTGCACGATAATTCAAAAGCTATAATGCATAAAAATAAATAAAAATCTGTTTTATAATGTACAGGTGAAGACCTCTCATATTATGATACCCCACTTGATATAGTTATCTCACTTCGAAAATTTAAAATACTAATTATTAGTTCATGACCACAATTTTTTTTTTGTGTGATCTAACCCTAAATTCACGGTTTTCAGATTTTTCCCCAAATGTCAGCTATAAGATGTACCTACCTGCCAAATTTCATGATTCTAGGTCAACGGGAAGTACCCAGTAGGTTTCTTGACAGACAGACAGACAGACAACAAAGTGATACTATAAGGGTTCCGTTTTTCCTTTTGAGGTACGGAACCCTAAAAATCATAAATGGATGAAATGTTTTCCTTTCAACGTCACACATCACTTCTTAAATATAACAAGAGATCCTACATAACTCGGAGTGAATAGAAAGATTACAATTGAATTGATACTAACAGTATTAGCTTCTAACGAAGAATATCTGCGTGGGATGTATAGTACCTACTGCGTTTAGAAATTAATAGTAGGTACTTTTATCATGAACCGTCTCTTTTGTCAATTGAAGAATTCAAATTTTGATTTGTAGAGGTTACTGAACCGTTAAAGAAGACACTAATTCTGAGCAATCAGTTAATGCGAAAAGAAAAATTAAGTATTGCAAACCCGTAAAACTGGTTTCGAAAGTAGATAGTCATGTAAAGGAGCTTTAGAAATTTATATTAATACTATTCCAGCAACATGAAACTGAAAGAGCGTATACTTAGGTATCTATTGACTAAAATTTGTTATAACTTTGTTTAAATTAAGAAATGATTGATCGTTAATTCGAGAAGAACTACAACCCAATACAAACCAAGGGAAATGCCTGCCGCCAGAACCAGATGTCTTAGCTCGTCAGTCTTTTTGTAGAAATTTAAAATCAAATGAGCATAATTTGCCCAAGACGACCCATTCAAAATGGCTAAAACTGTTTCGGCATTTAGATTTAGAAATTATTCATCGCAACGGTCGGGCACTTGCCATGTTTTGACTTCAGTTATAAACTCATAATTTCGTAACTCATGCATAAAATATTCATAGCAGTTTTGAAGATTCCGCGCTGAATAATTTAAAAGGTTTGAATGAATGCGGGTGACCTTGCTTTTAATTTTTAACGCAAATAGTGATAAACAAATAGGTAAATTAACATCTTATAAAAACGTTTTTGGTTGTTAAATAACATACAAAAGAAAGCTATTAAAACGGCTCTTGTCGCTTACAGAGGCTGAAAATTTCTTTGGTATTTTTTATATTTTATTCAGATACAAGTTAACCGTTGACAGCAATCTCAGTTTTTACTAAACCCATACCCATACCCCTGCTGCAGCTTATAATACAGGACAAGATAAAAGGCAGACGTAGACCTGGCCGTAGACGAACATCCTGGCTTGAGAACCTTCGCCACTGGTTTAACATGAGTACAAGGTCACTGTTTAGGGCAGCGGAGACCAAAATCCAGTTAGCCTTAATGAGTGCCAACCTCCGGTAGGAAATAGCACTAGAAGAAGAAAATACCCCTTTGGTATGAACATTTCTAGCAATTAAGGCATGCGATTTATAAATATAGCATGATAAACTTAGTAATTACTTATTACGTATCAAAACTAATTTTGTGTGTAAATTTATTCACCACGCAAAAGACGATTGCCGCACAAACTACGACGGTGTTGTATACTACAACTTAAACGGGTGGGTGTAAGTAACCCAATTCCGACCAGTAAAGACTGTGTATTGGAGCATGATTGGAGGTGAATCGATAATATAAATGAGATTATAGATACGATTTAGGTTATGCCATATTATTGTTGTATACAAACAAATTTTGGCGATAATCCAAGGCAATCATAATTGCACTCGAGAATTGCAAGGAGTATCTTGACTGTTGCAGACTGCAGTTGACCGTAGGTAGGTACTTGATAATATATTTATAACGTATCCGCATTATGCGGCGACAATAGTCGTGACTGTGCGATATGTTTCATGGATGTTTCCGATGCGAATGAAGGGCATTTTACTGAGACTTACTTACTTTGCATTTGAATCAGAAAATAGAAATGGATTAGACCGTAATGGCAGAGTGAACTATAGCAATGGAACGGAAATGTTCATTCTACTTAGTATTAGTAGAAGTATCTTGGATTCAGGCTGTGGACAAAGGGAACAAATGAAAGATTGATATTCAGGCGACATATTATCTAACAAATATACAACCAGTTCAAGAATCAAAACAACATAGCAACCTACTATACCAACGGGTACAACCACATATAAAAGACCTGAACAAACCAACAAAACCTCGAATTAACAAGACACCTTTTCGCTGGTTATAGTTCAACGAGTCACTTTTGAATAAGTGTTCCAGCCCCCCAGCCACAAAGGCTAAAATACTAACCATAGCCATGAAATAAGGTAAAGGTAAAAGTATCAAAAGCTACAAAATAATATGTTGTGACTGCTTTCATAAAAATTTCCTCTAAATTTTACAAAGGTAAATTGCCAACAGGTTTGAAGGTTAAGGTCAGATGGATTAAAGCTTGGATGAATAATTAAAGTCATTACTCAGGTGACTTGACACTTTCTTATATATAGACATCTAACGCTTATGAAGTTATCACTTGATCCGAAATTACTAAAAGAGATTGCCCATTTTCTTAGGAGCTTTGGGCCCCCCCTAATATAATTGTTATGTCACCATGGTTTTAATTTTATTTTGTAGACAAATAATTAACTCTTTATATTCTGCAAACGATTTCTATTTATTCACCCTGGTTATAAAGAAATCTTATTTTTTATATTGCTGATATTGAGGTTATATTTAATTAATACTTCTTCAAAATAAATGCATGGTTACGATTCTAACTGTAATTGTGGATATTTTCAATAATAGAGTGAAAAAGTCGTTATAAAACATAATCGTAAAAAAATAACACATTTAAAAAAAATTAATTTAAGTTTTGACACGACGCCACAAAAGAGGGCCCGTTCATTGGCGATCTCCTTTGTAACTAGGTATGTATTTTTACCATTTAGCTTATAAATAGTATTTCAGAATACTATTGATAAGCTAAACGGTATCTGCATACTTATTAGTATGCAGATTTTGGAAAAATAATTCTATAAAAGACAATAAAATAAATCAAAACTATATTTTGTTAAATTATTTAAGTATTATTTAATAACTGAAAAAATGAATCATGACACGTAGTAAGATAAAATCCATCCATACTAATACATAATATAATCACGGCTCATTCGTTTAACCGATTTTAACGAAATTTTGTACAGAGATAGCTTGTATCCCGGGGAAAGACTGCTTTTTATCTCGGAAAATCGAAGAGTTCAATGTAATTTCCAATTCGACTTGCACGGCACCTATTGAAGTTGATGGTACCTACTATGCCAGAAACCTTCACGCAATGCCAACAACAACTGAGCAAAGTTTCAACAACAAAAACGATAGGATAACGAACAGACAGACAAACAATAACATGAGATAGTACTATTGGTATGGTGCCGATTCGAACAAGACAAGCCCCAATTAGACTTCGAACTCCCCACGATTCAAGTTGGTAGGTAGGTACTATGTAGCAAATAATAAACATCACTAGCACCGTGCAATACGATTTATATTGACTCGCGTATATCCAACACGTATATCCAAGGTCTGCTGATTGTTTGAAAAAACAATTTGTTTTTGTTGGCACATAACGATCTACTTTGGTGTTATAAAAAATAACAACCGAACAGTATATTACGGGGCCCCTGGTTTTTTTCTACAAAGCGTTACCGCCTAGCTACTTATAAATAATGGTATCTATCTAACCATATACAGTACGCGACAGAAAGTAATGTACATCGACCTTTAGAAGGAGATAGCAGATTTGTAGAGCACTGTCTCTGTCGTTGAGACCGACAAAACGTCATATTAGTATGAGTGACAGAGATCACAGAGACAAAGCCGAAATGTCATTCTAATGGTTTCGTTGTACATTACTGTCTGCCGCGTACTCTACGTAAAATGCGTAGTGAATGAGTGTTTTTAACTTGTTTCTGGCAAGACTCCAGCCTTTTCGAGTTCGGCCCGATAGTTCGGCATTGAACTAGTCAACTCAACTGCTGACAAATCAACTGGCCACACTATTCGGGATATAGCGAATGTTAAAATACGTTTAGCAAATTAGCCTGCCGGCAGACGCGATATTCTGTGACAGCGAATTGTCCTCCCTGTGGTGTATTAGATAGGTATATCCCGGAAAAACAAAGAGTTCACATCTCTATAATATATTCGCGCCAAGCATACGCGTTAGCGCGAATGTGCGGAACGATACGATTGGCGCCGGCCACGCAATTCGCGATGTCACGAATCATTTGCCGAATTCCGATAGTGGAGCCGAACCATTAGAGAATTCTAAGCACAAAATTGTTTTGAGCTCTAAGCGTCAGTATTCGCCGAAGATCAAAAATTTGCAAATGACCGCATCCACTATCCACACAACATAACATGGCATCCAAAACAATCGGAAGACTGTCCAAACAAAAGGTAGCAAGAGCTAAAATTTCCCTCTGCAACCGTCATAAGACAAGACAAAATTAAATGCCACAGACGATGAACGTTTTCGATACGCCATTCGGGTTTTACGAGGCGTGGGATGAATTGGTCGGCGTTCGTTAAAGACTCATAAATCGATGACAATTTGTTTGTAATTTATGTCCAAGAAATCCATTTAATTGTTAAACTCAATTCACTTAAGTAAATCTTTCAGTCCGTTATACGATTCTCTTTTGACAAACAGGCCAACAATTTTATTTCAATATAACAAAGGAAAGGATTGACGACGATCCCGTATAATATCTCATCATCATCATCGTCAACAGAAAGACGTCCATTGCTGGACACAGGTTTCTTGTAGACTTCCATACGGCAGTCTTGCGCGTCTGAATCGTTCGACTCGATTGATGTCGTCTGTCTTGGAGTGTCTGCCAACACTGCGCTTGCCGGTGTAAACTGCAAGGATGCCATTGAAACCCCAACGTCTATCGGTTACCTCTCGAAAGAAGAGATCTCTTCTTCCGAGATCAGACTCAAGAACTACCAGGAGAAACCAGGAGTTATTAGAGCGTAAACACTTAGTAAACTAACCTGCAAACAGTAATCCAACACACAGCAACACTCCGCCGATGATAAGCGTTGACACACCACTCTCGCTCTCGGGTGTTGGCGTGGGCGAAGCTGACCAGTTGGAGTACTGCACGCCTCCAGCTATTGCACACGCCAGACCTGGTAAAGAAAATACACCATAAATTATACCAGTCTCGAGATAGCACTTTGAAAAGTCCACAGTAGTTATTAATATTAATGCGCTCAAGATAAACGAATTATCCCGCCCCGGCTTCGCATGGACGCAATGTAGATTCTAATGTGGTGTCAGTGCGGTTATTTTTGTTATATATATTTCAAAAAATAAGACAGCATTTTCGATGAAAGCTCTAGTTGGCTTGAATTCTTCCGACATCTTGAACAATCGGTATATTTCAACAAATTATTTATTTTTAGAATATTGCTTAAACTATTCGTATAAACCTTCCTCTTGAATCACTCTATTTGTGAAAATCGCATTTAAATCCGTTGCGTAATTTAAAAGATCTAAGCATACATATAAGGACACACGGCGGGAAACGATTTTGTTTTATACGAGGTACCTAATATAGAGAGGATTGTAGAGTAGGAAAAACAAGATTGCAAGTTGCAACTACACTAGAGATGAAATCAGACCAGTCTCCAAACTAAAATAAGCTTTAGCTTTTTTTATTCATCTCCGATATACAAATAAGGGAGCTAAAACAAGTATTACCTGTAATCGTTGCCCATAATAGTGTTTGAATAGTTCATTGGCTTAAACAAGAATCTTAGGATTTGCCGTGGGAACTGGGAACATTGAAGCAATGATGCATCTTCATTTAACTAGTACTAGTAGTTTTTCCTATATATAAGACTAAGGTCTAGGCTCACCAAAATCTAAGTACATGATACAAGGTATATGATCATGAAATGTAAAAGATATTTTGAAGAGGAGTCTTCTTTAAAAACTTCTAGTGCAGATTTAGTTACTTTACTCCACTTAGGTTACCTTTTCCAGTAGGTTTACACTTACCGTAGGCTATTAGTAAGTAATCTTAAATATATAAAAGGAAAAGGTGTCTGATTGACTGACTGATCTATCAACGCACAGCTCAAACTACTGCACGGATCGGGCTGAAATTTGGCATGCAGCTGTTATGACGTAGGCATCCGCTAAGATAGGTTTTTTGAAAATTCAACCCCGTGAACCCAACGTGAAATATGGGTTTGAAATTTGTGTAGTCCCCGCGGACGAAGTCGCGAGCATAAGCTAGTGAGTTTATACAGACGAAGAGATAAATGGATAGACAAACGCTACATTTAACGGTTTAGATCGTTTAGATGCATTACCAAACGCCGCAAAGGTAAACTAAGAATCGTGTTCGTAGAGTTTCAAACTAAAGAAATACTCGAATATACCTAAATATTAAGTTTGCATAAAAAATAATAGTATAGTGATGCTGCGTGATATATTTTGAGACAAGTCCTATGGCATATATTATGTTTTTGTTGGACATTGCATGTTGCGTGGACTTCAACTAGTTGTTATAGCCATTAAATATTGAGTAGGCAGTAAAGTTACAAATAAAACATAATGGTTTTCTAAGTGGAATGATGTCACTATTTAAAATCATACAGCCAGTATTTTTCTGACGCTTAAATTATTATTATATATATAGCCATTAATCTGTCACTGTATCAAGCAACTTAATTTTCCGAGTTGAGCACTAGGTACGCTTGTGCGAGTTATAATTTTCAATATTATTACTATGTAATAAGTAAGTAAGTATATAAAAGGAGTAACTGACTGACTGAAGAAACTCGAGTTTTTGCATGGCCTCGTATATATATACATATAGGTAGGTTAGGTAGGACTTCTACAATACCAAAAGTGGGAAAAGTTGACAACTAAAATACGTAGGCCTGAACGTCTTCATAAGAACGTCGTCATCAAATTAGCGATTAAAAATTAACGATTAAAAAGTTAATCGCGATTAACGATTAAAATTAATTAATCGTAATAGAAATTTTCATGATTACGATTAATTAATTTTAATCGTTAATTGTTAATCGCGATTAAAAACATATGATTAAATATAATATTGTTGTAAAAGTACCACTATAATTTCTAACCGACTTCCAAAACGGAGGATATCCTCGAATTGAACGCATGTTTTTTCCCCTATGTATGTACACCGATGTTCTAAACGGACAGACAATAGTGATTAAGTGACTATAGTGCATCACGCAATTATGCTAGCTCAGCCTTGTATTTTTTCTCGTTTTAAAAATACTTACTTGAATCTGTAAAAAATATTAATCAAATTAACGATTACCGATTAATTTTATTAATCGCGACTACGATTACTTTATTAATCGCGATGAACTTAATCACGATTAATGTAATTTAATTAAAATTAATCAAATTAACTAATCGGTTAATGCCAACACTGCCAGATGCCAGAGATATCTCTTTCATTCAGTTTACCAAACTGGGAAAACATTTTGCTTAAACAAGCAACCGGTAGCAACGCAATGTCGCAATTAAGCTGCACCACTCTCAATCGATTGGGCAGCAGTTATCCATTGTATGCAGATTTTCATCTCAATTCGCAAAACCGGGTCAGAGATCACCCGTTTTGGGCTTGACCAATACTAGTTTCTGTGCTTAATACCGTTTAAGTAGAAATACTTTAATCATGTCGACGTATAGCAATAACAATTCAGCTCACATACACGAGATAAAATGAATAAAATATCTTAAAACTGATAAAACGTTTTTGACACTAAACTTAAATTCATAATTATGAGTATGTCGATTTTGTCACTGAGTTACTAGGTATATCATAGATGCATAGAACTATCAATTGTTTCGATTGATAATGTTAACAGGAAAATTTCGAATCATCAATTATTATTCAATTGATATTTACAAAACCGTTTATTATTAGAGCCCGCGCAGACAGAAAAGCGTTCAGCGTTCAACTCGCGTTCGTTCGGTCAGACTTCTAGAAGTTCTTAACGCAACAGAAGGAGGTCAACAAATTTGCGTTCCATTTTCGCTACAGAAGATGTATGTGAAACATGTATCTCGATAGTTCAACTTTTGTGGAGTCTAGAAGAGTCCAATAAAAAAAAATACTGGGTGAATCCAATTAATACTGAGCGAGAAAAATGACGAGAATTCAGTGTTCTTTTTCCTGAATTACTTGAAAATGAAGAACTATTTTTTATCTACTTTCGCATGTTAGTAAAAAGCTTCAATGAATTACAAAATTATATAAAAAATTAAATAGAAAAACAAGATAGCAACTGGAATCTTGAAATGAAATGCGTTCCTTGTGTTTTTGGAAATAGAACGCAAGCGTTTACTTTGACCGGCGCGGTCTGGCTGCTTACTGTCTGTTACAGAGAACACAGAACGCGTAACGCAGAGCTCAAAACGCCTGAACTCTTGCTGTATGCGCGTACTCTTATCATTGAAAGTCTATTGTTCAATTTATCAGATATCGCAACTGAAATTGTTCCTAAGGACTATTGAACTAAATTGATATATCATAGTTAGGTTTACCCAGCTCATCCATTGTAAGATGTAGGTATAAGATTATTGTACCTAACTTATAAATAGGATAAACTCTATCAATAATGCTGAGATTTAATACTTTCATTTTGCTAAAGTTGAAACGAGACCGAGTTATATATTTCACATAAATCTGTCTCGTTTTAACTATAAGTCTGTTGTCTTAATTTATGTCTGCGCAAAGTCAAAGTACGCTCTTTAGATCTCAGGCAAATCTACATATAGAGCGTACTTTGACTTGGCTCAGACTTCAGTTTCCGTTAAAACGAGACATTTATGCCAGCAATATAACGCTGTCTCGTTTTAACAGTCTTAAGTCTGAGCAAAGCAATGCGCTCTTTAGTTCTCAGTCCCACAAAGCTCTGTCCTATATTGGGAAAACTGCGTGACATTATAATACGAAGTCAAAGATTTAATTTCCGGAATAACTACCGATACAATAAGTATTTCCCTATTCAAGTATTATAGGAAATAAGAAACAAGTAATTGAATCTGATCAATATCCGATTACGAACATGTAGCAATTGCGGTTACAAGATTTATATCATTCATGCAAATGGATCTAGATGTTGAATCGTAATTACTTATTCAATTTGTGACGATGTTGTGGGCATTGTATAAAATGTGATGTTAAAATATACCTTTTAAGTAAGTTTTTTTTAAAGAATATTAGCCATAGCCCTTGACTAACATTCCCCTTTCCCCTCAAAAATAGTGCAACGAGTGGGGTGTGAACCGGCAACCTTTCGGATTTCAGTCCGCACCTTTAACCGTTGAGCTATTGAGGTTATAAATATATTATGTATTGAGGCTGTAAATATATTTGGAATATATTATGTTAGATACCTAACTATAACTTATAATTTGCCATATACATATACGTCACTAGCTTGAAACATTACAACCCATATTACAAAATATGCGAAAGTGTGTTTGTTTGTTGGTTTGTCCTTCAATCACGTCGCAACGGAGCAAAGGATCGACGTGATGTTTTGCATGCCGAGTATAGTTAAAGACCTGGAGAGTGGCGTAGGCTACTTTTTATCCCAGATAATCAAAGAGTTCCCACAGGATTTTTAAGAACCGAAATCCACGCAGACGAAGTCGTGGGCATCAGCTAGTTATAAATATATTAAAATATACACTTAGGTTATACAATTTATATAATATTATACGTAGGAACTATTATGTTTTAAAAACCTATTCACCTTGACAAGCTGAAGTAAGTAGGTTAGAGTTTGGTTAGAGCTTGTTTTAAATTGAGATTTTAAGAAAACGTTTAAATTAAGTGGGTACCTACAAAGTTTTGCGCGTTAGAAATTAATTAGGTATAACCTTTTCCATAGTTAGAAATCACTGACCCTAGTTCCCTCACACTCTAGAACACAGACCACTAAGCCTCTAGAAGTTGAGTAGTCTGTGTGCGCTACACATTTCTTTTGCGAACTACCGAACTTTATTATAGTGCCTAGCATAGCATAACCCAAACATACGACTCATTAAATGGTTGAACTCTTGCAATGACCTAGTTAGCACGTAAAATAGCCCGAGTGCATTCTTAATGAATATCGATTTCACGACGCTGGTTATTCTAGCATATAGCATGGAACGCTTCTTTCGCCCATTCTCAAGGTTGAACAGCTTGTTAGACCTTATCATCGTAAATAACGTAGAGTATTGTGAATAATCTCTTTACTGCCTTAGCAGTAAAGAGATTATTCACACTGTGCTACCGATTACGGTGTAGAGTCTAGACTTACTTAAGTACCTACTTACTTAATAAATAAAGTAATAGTCTAGTTTAAGCGAACTAAAAGCGATGTTTCATTAACCACCCACTCATTTAACTACTTTGAAAAATCCGGATCATAAGAATTACCATCTGCTCAGTATACTATTAAATTAACAGAGTTTCGTGTTTTGTTTCGGTGCTTTTTATTTTTAGTTCTATTGGTGTTTAATTTAATTCTTCTGCAGGATCATCGTTCCCATTTGTTACTGTAAATCATAAGTTCAAATGATGTAATAAGTTGTTAATGTAAAATGAATGCGTGAAAAATTAAGATTAAGATGATAAGATTAAATTGAATGCATGTTTTTCACATAGGTAGGTAGGTAAGTACATTGAATTCTGATTTAAATATAAATAATATATTTATATGCATTTATCGTTTCTTATAAACAGACAATTACTGTTATTGTTATAATATATATAGGAATCTAATGGATGCTTGAAGAATGAAGTATCGATATCCATCAGTATAATATACTAGCGAACCGCCCATGCTTCTCACGGGAAGGTTATTACAATTTTCGTAAGGATCTCTAATTTTTTGGAAATAAAATACAGCTTAGGTCACTCAGCAATACTGTAGCTTTCTTTCAACTGGTGATAGAATTTTTAAAAACGGTTTAATAGTTCCATAGCCCCCTACAAACAAACTTTCAAACTTTACCTCTTTATTATATTTTTAGTAATATACTAAGGATCCTCTATGAAACCTCCATACTCAAAGATTCTCTATGAAGGGTAGAACTTCAACCCATAACGTATTTTATATGTAAAACATCGATTTTATGGGACTTTTTAGTGCGTCACAGTGTCACCCCAACGTAGAGGGTAAGGCTAATAAAGCCTGTCTACCGTGCCAGATTTAGCTGTTTCCGGCGTAGCCCAAATTTTCCACAAAAACAGGCGAAGAATCCAAGATCCATTATGGTACAACATTTCTGGTTTCAGAAATCAGTATAGATACCTATACTGAAATGTAAGGAAATGAAAGGTCAAATTACTGCTACAGTTAACTACATTGATGATGCTGGTTAATGGACTTCTTGTGGTACTGATTGACCTTCAACATTTAAACTTTAAAGATAGACAATATCTGGTTTTGCCAGCTGCTTGACAATTTTTTAAAGGCTGGTTAATAACTGAGTACTTCCTGCATATCTGACATATTATCATCGTAATGGGTATGATTAGTAATTTCCCTAGAGAGTAGAAAAGCGTATCCTGATTATTAATATATATTATCAACTGAATACTTAGCGGTATTCAATAAACTAACTGTATTTAAAACAAGCTGTCTATATTTTGAAAAACTCTTGTTGTTCAGAAACATTTTGGTTCGTCAAAAGACCACTGAACATACATATATATATATGTAGGTAGAAATGAAACCAATGTTAAATGACCCAATAAATTATTTGATTATAATATCAGTTATTATATCTATGTACCAATTTATACTAATCATAAGAAATTTATAACAAGAGAGTAAAAAATGGAAAGCTTCTTTTTCACGTAATATTTGAACGTAAACAATAGTTATAATATAACTAAGTAACAATAAATAATAGCACCAGAAAGGATTAACTAGAATGAGCCCAAACGTTAAATGTCGACTCATTCCATACCTAGGGATCAACAGTAAACACAGAAGCGAAATCATGGGATGCGTTCCGTTTCCTGTAATTAACGCACATGAATAGAGGGCATGTAGAGGAAAAGTTAATTATAATGTAGGCACTTTATAATGGGTCAGCACTCAGTAGAATGGAATGTGCACCTATTCACATCAATGTAAATGAGAGTAGCTATAATTGTCTAGGATTAATTATTTCCTCTAATGTATAACGCGTAAAATTTAACTCCTCACGCGCCATTTTAACTTTTTGTGTCAAATTTCATGTCAAATGTGCGATTTTAGTCCTTATTTTAAAGGTGAACCGTAGTTTTGATATGACACCATGACACGAGAGTTAAAATGGCGCGTCAGGAATCATTTTTTACGGACTATAACAACGATGATGAATGAAGTCATGTTTACACGTCATGTCGTTTATTTGTCAGGTAGTTCAGAGCTGAGGTCGATTCGAGGTTTATTATTCCATTCACGTTTATGTTTACATCTCAGTACATCCTATTAAGGTGACGCAGTACGCTCGACCGAAATTGCCAGCGCACGTGGGTAACTTTGCTTGCTGCGTGCTTTTCACCTAACACTGTATGTGAAAAGTGAGAGGCACGATGATTTTCGGTTTGCAAAGTAAAGATATTTCAACTACTTAATAAATAAATAAACCATGTCTAAAGTTAAATTGTTTTGGATTTTTCACACCCCTAATCTTATTTTATTTACGCCCAAAGTTTATTTAAGCCCAAAAATAATTTAGTGTTAAAATAGGAATATTTCAAGGCTCGTAACTTTAAAATCAATATTTTTTTATATCTCAATGAACCTAGATAATGCCGAGACAAACCGATATAATACGTTTTGAGCGTACATTATCAAATAATGTAGTAATCACCCTCCTACGTTTGTATGAAGAAAGCACCGAACTGCGCCCTCTTAACAGATGTAACTACCCGCTACCGTGAACTGAGAAGTTTATTAAGAAGGCATTGAGTTATACATACCACCAGTTAGGGAACTTCTAACAAAACGAGTGTCGAGACTTTGACGTCACTGGCAGGAGTGAAATGTTAGGACACAAACTAAACTCAATTGACAGGATATCTGAATGCAGTGCTATACTTTCACAAAAAGATAGCAGTACTTACGAACCATTTTTATTTAGTGGTTAGTGGTCTTAGAGCTAGATTAGCACCAGTAGATAGATATATAGGACATATGAATGACGCAAAAATGTTAAAGTTGAAACATACCTGAAACACGATCTCGTATAGGTATAAATAAGCAAGAGGTTGGTCGCAAACTCTTAAAAAACGTTACCTACTAAGTAGTTTTTTACTAAGCTTACGTAAGCTCGGCGTACAAGCAGACAAAGTAGTTAGGAAGATTACTCATCGCGAACGAACACTAAGCACAGTGTGCTGTATGGCATGACCCACTTCCAAGTCCAACTACACGTCACCCCTTAAAGGAAACGAGAACCGTTATGGGTGCCTTTCTTTAAAGTAAGCGAGTTCCCATGGGTGTAGGCGTAGCCAGTAATTTATTCTAGGGTGAGCTTTTCCTAGCTTGGATTTTTCTTCGAGTGTGTATCTTGGGTGAGAGCCGAGAAGGGAAACTGATTATAATAATTATAAGGCAAAATTTTGTACGATAAAAACGATTTCCCAAAAGAAACATGGTAATTGGTAAGTCAAATATTTTTTGCTCGAAACGAGTTGGATCTTCGGCTGCGCATACAAAAGTTACGAGAAAGATGATATTTTAACCTTTGTCTCTTGACATTTAAATTTTTCTATATATATAACTGTTTCTATGACTTCAGAACTTAAGGGATGTGAAAGTGGAATGGGGTAGGATACGAGTTACGACCGAGTCTGGCCCACCATCAAGGCCCATAAGCTGCTGTATAGCGGCAAAAAATGTGTAAATTGTATCAGGGACAGTTCTATTCTAACTTCAAAATATAGCTATGTTCATGCGATTCCCTAGTTGGTCTACCGTATGGTAGCAAAGATAAGGCAATGCGTATCGTATATAAATATGTGTATCTATGTGTATCATCGACAGATCGATGGTGTGCATCACAAATGGTATTGGGTGTCCGGTGCGGCGGCGCTTGCGGTGACTCACCTAGTGGCTGCGTAGTTGGATCACGCTCCAAATGAGTGTAGTGCAACTGCATAGACACGGCTAATGAATTATTGAATAGACAGCGGATGCTTTATTTAAATTTAACCCACATAAAAATTACGAGAAAGATGATTGATACCTATTTTCTTATGGGGCTGTTCCGTTCTAACTTCAAAAGTTCATGATCTCTCCTTGTTGAGCTCATACGATTCCCTAATTGGTCTACCGTACGGTAACAAACATGAGAGTGAAGCCACACGAACACGATGCGTTGCGTTGGCGGTGCGGCGCATGAGCGGTGCCGCTACGTCATCCTACATAGAAATCGTTGTGCCATGTCACACGATGCGTTACGGCGTCGTCGTGCGGTGGCGCACCACACGCGCAACGGTCTTGGGGCCAGAGAGACGAGGCCCCGCCTCGTTGCAACGCCATACTATTTCGAAGCGGCAACGAAATGCCCATGTGGCATCCAATACTCAAATCCACAGAGGTGCGGCGCGGCGCCGCAACGCACCGGAAACGCATTGTCTTAGACAGTGCGTACCGTATACAAAGCTGTGTTTCATAAATGGTATTGAGTGTCCGGTGCAGCGGCGCTTGCGGTGACTCACCCAGTGGCTGCGAAGTTGGATCACGCTGCAAAAGAGTGTAGTGTAACTGCATAGACACGGCAAATGAATTTATTGAACGGAAGCGGATGCTTTATTGAACCAACATACCCATGACCTCAACTCAAATGGCAAACGGTTATCGGGCATTGATTGGAACACAATTATTGCAATCAAACCAACCTATTTATACTTAAGTAGTATAAATAATTAAGTATAGTACCCGCGCTTTTAGGTAAGTGACACTAGTGTCATAAAAGTTATCAAAAGGAAGATCTTTACAAAGGACCGGGTTTTTTCCACAGAACTTATATTTTCAGCGATGATGATGAAAACCGGAAAATCAATGGTAAATGGTAATCGTAGGCCCACGAATTTCTACGTCAGTCACCGTCACTGCCACGCGCCGATTTCTAGTTTGTATTTAGTTAGCGGTTAGCACAATGAAACAATAGTCCGTTATCATCCATGACGTGCTCAGTTTTGCGTAAGTTTAATTTTACACACCAGTTACATGGATAGGTCTGATAGCGTCAAAGGCTTTGTATTCTTGCAGCGCCCGAAGGTCGACAAACCCGTCAATGCGACTCGTTTCCGTAGTGTAGTGTGCATTGTATGCACCTCTTACTTCCGCGCTCCTTGAAGAAATGCCAGTTTCGACGGAAACGTTCTAGATTTTACCCAAAATCTTCGTCTAAAAATCAATCAACTCTGATTTCTTTCGCAAAGAAGGATATCTTGTATTGCCTCGCTTTTAGTTATTCCTTAGCACGATAAAATGTATAAACCCGAAATAAGTTTAAAATTCATTAAAAAGTTAGCAGCAGATAGGTAGGTATTTAATCGCGAATAGGGCAAATTAAATGGTTTCGGTACACCTACAGCTAAAAAAATCAGTCAAGTGCGAGATAGACTCGCACACGAAGGGTTCCGTACCATCGTACAAGAAATAACACTTTAATTTATTTTAATTTAAAACAACTTTATTGTTACCAAAATTATAGACACATTGTATTTAATTATTAATTTTTTTTTTAATTTTTAGCGGCAATTTTAAAACCTTTAGTATTTATTCTATTGTTGACTAGCTTATGCTCGCTACTTCGTCCACGTGAACTACACAAATTTCGAACCCCTATTTCACCCCCTTAGGGGTTGAATTTTCAAAAATCCTTTCTTAGTGAATGCCCACGCCATAATCGCTATCTGCATGCCTTTCAGCCCGATCCGCTCAGTAGTTTGAGCTGTGCGTTGATAGATCAGTCAGTCACCTTTTTCTTATACCTATTTAAATGCAGATATATATAGCGGCAATAGAAATACCAATTCTGTGAAAATTCTGAGGTCTCTGCCTATTATGGTTCACGAGACAGCCTGCTAACAAACGGAAGTACGGACGATAACGGACTCTTAGTAATTGGATCATAGGCACCCTTCGAGTACGGAACCCTGAAAAACGTTAATGTGCGTCATTAAAATTGTAACTAGCGGAGGTAAGTTACGTAAATCTATGTTAACTAAATACGCGAAATCAATTATTAATGAACTTATGAGTTAATCGACTGTTGCAAATCGTTGTAAAAAATCTATGCCTCGATTTTAGTTCGAGTTTAGTTTAAATATTTTTTAGCATTGAAAATTAGGGCTCTACATAATTGGTTCTAGGTGGACGGACGCATTAGACAAGTCGCAGGGTGCCGCTGGATTCAGGCGGCGCAAAACCGTGGCGTGTAGAAGTCCCTACAAGACACCTATGTCCAGCAGTGGACGTCTATCGGTTGATGATGATGATGATGATGATGATAATTGGTTCTGCTTCATAATAATATCTTAACTATTATTATCGCTTTTGTTTGTTTCTTTGTGCTTTTATTTACAAAATTTAATTATCATAAGATTTCGTCTGCGTCATGCGTGGATTTAGGTTTTTTAATGTGAACACTTTGTTTTCCTGGATAAAAGTAACTTATGTCCGTCGCCAGAACGCTTGCTATCTCTGTACCAAAATACCTATAATAGATGATGATGCCCGCGACTTCGTTCAGATGGATTAAGATTTTCAAAATCCTGTGGGAAATAGGAACTCTTTAATTTTACGGAACAAAAAGCTATCTTTGTACCAAACGTCGAAATCGGTAAAACGGATGGGCCGTGAAAGCTAGCAGACAGACAGACAAACTTTCGTATTTATAATATTAGTATGGATTTAGATATACTATACTCAAATATATATTAGAAATGGATTTAAACAATAATTCAGGATATGTTACCAACTGCCAACTGGTTCATTGAAAAGCATAACCGGTTATCATTAAGATCTGACCCTTACAGGTTTTTTGTCACTTCCTTGACGCCAAAAATGACGTCAACGTGATTTTAAAATCATACAAGTAAGAATTTAAGTAAATGATGACTAAAATATATTTCTTGGAAAAAATACCTATTCACTTAAGTTTATTTTTGTCATACCTACCTATTAAGTATAGCTACTTATATAGACAACTTAATTATCACAATTTTGCTGATTGCAAACTTACCACAGTGTAGTTTAGTTATAGGTCTTATGAAAATCAAAGAGCTCCAATAAGAGTTTTAAAATCAATTCCTCGCGGACCGACTCCGTGGGCATCAAGAATTAACTTCTTAAATCTTAAATATGTATGTATGTACTGTACCTACTATGTAACGTATATTCTTTATTGCAACACAAAACACAAATGACAGGTTAAAAAAAGGACAAAAAAAATATCTTAAAAAGTAGGTACAAAAAGGCGGTCTTATGGCTAAATAGCGATCTGTTCCAGACAGCCTTAACGCGAGGGAGAAAATGAACCGGAAACGAGAAAACGGAAATAATATATGTATAAAATATAATATTTAACCAGCTATACTCATAATGGATAAAGTACAGATGTGGTTGTTGCGAAAATGGGCCAAAGCAGCGGAGGTAGACTTCAATCGTGGGCAGAGGCGTTGAAAGACAAGACCGCTTTCACTTGCAAATTAATATAATGATATATGTATGTATTTCGTTTGGGACCAAAATTTCACTACTGTATGATTAACAAAGAGCAAACAGATATTATGGTTATGAATAAGTACCTACTTAATAGGAAAATATTATGTTTTGTTTGAATAAAATTCCACTTGATGCTACTTCCTTTATAAAATTATAGTATTTATAGGTATCATCAACACATTCGATAAATCACTGCAATTTTTTGGCATGCAGATAGCTATTATGACGTAGACAATATAGGGGTTTGAAATTTGTGTAGTCAACGCGGACGAAGTCGCGGGAATAAGCTAGTAAATAATAAAGTTGTTAGAGAAATAACTGATCGATGGAGAAAGAGGAAACAGATCAAACCTAGTAACTTATTGTAACAGTTTGGATCAAACCTAGTGCCTACCTACAAGTGGTTACTTATTTAGTACTAGATGTACCGACTCTGGGTATCCGATCAGGTACTTCTGTTCAAAATTTTAAATTATGAAATTGACTGCCCAAACATTTTACGCAAAATAATTTTTTCTGTGCCTCGTAAAAATTCGCGATTTTCTACGTACAAGCCTTATATTATAAGGGGATGCAGAACAAACTTAGGAGAAAACAATGTATTGATTAGAATATGTCGCGAACATAATAATCTTTTTAAAACTGCGAAAAATATGATAATAGATCCTCATTCACTCTCCTTGCAGCAGTACAAAAAAATGCTGCATCAGTATATTGATGCAGCATTATAAACTCGTATGTTTCTTCGTAATTTTTCTTATTTTTCTTGTTTTACGTAATATTTAGTATTCAATATTTAGTACTATTGTAAATTGCAGTGCTTTTATTTTTTATTTTTTCATATTTGTATTTTTAGCTTTAAGTTAACTGGTAATCCCGCACTTGCAAACTTTTAAAATGCATGCCGGTTTGCCAGTAATTGGGTGTACACTCTAAATTTTTTCTCTGTGAATTGTAATTGTTATTTTATAATATGTGTACTATCTGTTGGCAAACCAATAAAATAAAATAAAATAAAATAAAATAAAATAAAATAAAATAAAATAAATGATGGCTGATGGCCGCGACTTCGTCCGCGTGGATTTAGGTTTTAAAAATCCCGTGGGAACTCTTTGATTTTCCGGGATAACAAGTAGTCTATGTCCTTTCTTCATCTTGTCGCGATGAAAGCTATCTCTGTACCAAATTTCGTAAAAATCGGTTGAACGGATGCGCCGTGAAAAGCTAGCAGACAGACAGACAAAGTGACAGAAGTGTGTTTGTCTGCCTGTACAGACCAACACCTTTCGCATTTATAATATTATTATGGAAGTATGGATAGTTAAGAATCACAATCAATAATTATGATTTATAACTGACACCAACTATTCTATATTCAAGGATGTAAAGTAGCTATTCCCCGTTTCATAGTATTATTAAAATTCATGGTTACAAAAAGGAAGTGACATTATTATTGTTGGTAGGAACAGGAAACACAAACCTTTTTATATTTAGCAATAATAACTGTTACCTGTGTAACTGTAGTAACCTTTTTATATATATGTATATCATGTATTGCTGAATGGAATATTAATTTGTCCAATAGGCTACTTGACTCATATCTAATTTCGTCCAATAAATGATTATTTATTATAGTATTTTGCTTAAGAAAACGAAATATATCAATAACAATTATTAAAAACGCAGGCATTTTTATTTTTATTTGAAACGCAGAAAACGCTGTCAGCCATGATGTGACGTCATTAAATATGTAAACAAAGAAATGTCATCCCTATGTCACGCGGGGACTAACGTAGTATCCATATATATAAAATTTAAAGTCCTGACTAACTTATATATCAACGCACAGCCTAAACATCTAAACAGCTGGTCCTAGATACATGAAATTTAGTGTGTGTGTTCTTTGTAGGTAAAGAGAAGGTATCCACTAGGAAAAGATTTTTTGAAATTCCACCCCTGAGTGGGTTAATGGGGGTTTGAAATTAATGAAGTCCACGTGGGTGAAGTCACGAGCATAAGCTAGTTTTTATATATTTCTAAAAACTCATAGTAAACGTAAAAAAATATCGTTTTCTCTTTATAAATTGAATAAGTTATTAAGTAAGACTTACAACAAAGTGATCTTTGCAAAAATAAATTTGGGTTGAAGTCGTTAGTCATATAGGATCCCTTTAAGCAAGTCTTCGCGTGTTACGTATATTTATTTCACTGGGCACTCTAATCCACAACTTTCCTGTGGTCTTTATCGATGCGTTTTTACATTCTCGGATGATACAATAACGATATTTACTATATTTTTCATGTAAACTAGTATAGAAGTCATGTTTATTAAACTTTGGGAGGTTATGCTGTTGTTTACAAATGCATGACGTCAGAGCACAGATAATCTATCGGTCAAACATGGCCGACAGTGTTTTCAGCTGTCTAAGAAAAATATATTTTTAAATTAAAGTTTTACGGTTTTTAGGGCGCAAAAAAATATATAATAATAATAATATTTTTTGATCTAACAGGACAAAATATATTAACCATTTAAGACCAACTTAAAAAAAGTGTCAACTAGCCTATTAATACTATATCAAATCTATATCCTAATCCATACTAATATTATAAATGCGAAAGTGTGTGTCTGTCTGTCTGCTAGCTTTTCATGGCCCAACGGGCTAACCGATTTTGATGAAATTTGGTACAGAGGTAGCTTACATCGCGGGGATGGACATAGGCTACTTTTTATCCCGGAAAATCAAAGAGTTCCCACGGGATTTTTAAAAACCGAAATCCACGCGGACGAAGTCGCGGGCATCATCTAGTAATATTATAAATGTGAAAGTGTGGATGTTTGGTACTAAATCACACAAAAACCGCTGAACAGATTTGGATGAAATTTGGAATGCAGATAGATTATACCCTGGATTAACACATAGGCTACTTTTTATCCCGGAAAATTAAACAGTTCCCGCGGGATTTTGAAAAATGAAAATGCACGCGGACGAAGTCGCGGGCATCAGCCAGTATGTATATAAAAAGAAAAGGTGACTGACTGATCTATCAACGCACAGCTCAAACTACTGAGCGGATTGGCCTGAAATTTGGCATGCCGATAGCTATTAAGATGTAGGGAAATTCAACCCCTAAAGGGGTAAAATAGGGGTTTGTAATTTATGTAGTCCACGTGGACGAAGTCGCGGGCATAAGCCTAGTAGCCTGGCGAATAAAATTACTTATTACTAAATTAAAACTGTGCTTGTTTCTTATGCTTAATATTAAGAAAATTATAGTTCTTTTATCTCATAAAGTCCATCTGTATTCTGTAGTGATTAGTGAAGTGTACAGACAGGCATGTAATTCTTTTTATTGCTATAGTTTTATTAGGAAAATGACTGTAAAGTTAATTTTACAGGTATTTACTTAAGTACCAATAAGTACCTATTTCTAATAGGATTATACCTAGTTCTGCATATATTTTGTTTAAAAACTATTAGCTACTCAACTTTTATTACCAAAAGCAGTCAAACTTCTAATCGAGTTTATTTATTGTTTTTCTTATTTTTCACATTTTTTTACTTTAAAATTTAAAATATACTATACAAAGTTGAAAGTAGATAAGTACATAGTTAAAACTCAATACCTCAATAGTTACGACTTACCTTACAGATGGTCGTAACATAGATAAAGAGATAGATAGAAAACTTTATTGCACACAAAACAAGAAAAGAACACAAAGAAACCTTAAACTAAAAACTTTGTATGCAAAGGCAGCCTGAAACAGTAAGACTGGGGAATTAAGTAAGTAATATGTTGAATCTTTACATTTTTACAATCTAAATGTTTTATCCAAAGCTTTGTTTTAGTCTATTTTGTAAAAATGTAAAAACTTGTTTAATAAATAACTACATAAACTTTACCACCTATTTATAGTTCACTTTTATATATTATCAGACTTCAAAAAAGTTAGACGGTGTAAACTGTAACATATTATGTTTGAGCTATAAGTTTATTATCCTTAAATTAAGATTTCTTCAACTTACCAACGATAAACAAAGTGCTGCCCAAAAGGCAAAGGCCGAGTCGTATGCAGACTGCGCGATTCAGGCTACTTGTCACTCGTCGTGAGAAGTAACTGATAGGGCAGTTCCAGCGCTGGTCATTAGGCTGCTGCTCGTAGGTCACCGTCGTCGGCTGGTAAACGGCACTGGTGGGCATCTTGATTCAATTCAATAACAAATATTTCACTATTTCACCACTTATTGGAGGCGCACTCACATTACCGTCAATGGTTTGTATCGTTGACTTTATTGACAACTAAAATACATAAAACAATTGTGGCTTGTGCTTCGCACTAATAATGTGTGGTAATTGAAACGTAACGCAAGAGCCAAGTAAGAGCTACTCAAAAGGCCAAAACAAAGAATTGAAAGAATACACGCCGACTCCGATTGCTGTGCGTGCCGAACAACCGAACAAATACGTATTGCCCAGTATTGCCGAATGCCGAATGCAGCCGAACATAGAGTAGGAACTAGGATCATATGCAGCGGCCGAACCAGCCATAGAGTAGGATGTATTGGAACCAGCCGAATGACTCGAAATCACAGACCAATAACATAGGTATAGGCTTGAGGATACTCGAAATCACGAAATCGACGAGTGATGGACGAGTGACGCTCAGTGTTGCCATCTGCTTTCCAAAACATCCACATCGTCCACATCTCAGCAAAACTTAGACTATAGAGAAACATGCATTCCGTACTCTCCCGTATGTAACAAGTACAGTGCGACAAGGCTCTCTTGGCACTTGAATGACAATGACAGGGGAGCGCTGTTGGAGAACAATGGCTAAAATCTTAGAAAATTCAAACTAGAACAAAGGGAACACTTGACGGCGACGTTAGTTCCGATTTTCGCCACGCGCCAAGATAGCCTTGTCTCCGGATTACTGGTCTGTGGCCTTGTCGCATACAAAGTTGGAAGTGAAGTAGGTACCTACTATACGATGGTCGCATACTATACCATAGATATTAGATAATATCACAGATACACGATAATATAGATGTACCATACGAAGTAGTACTTAGAAATTCTTTGAGATGTACACATAGATTATCTACTATATACTAGAGAGATGTACATATCACCTCACTATTTAAAGATGATTTAAAAGCATTTAAAAGACTATTATCAAAGAATTTGGATTACATCCTACTCTATGCACTAAGCTATTCACTATTTCTGGTTCTGGTAATTTTGTAGAGTAAAAAAACCGGCCAAGTGCGAGTCAGGCTCGCGCACTGAGGGTTCCGTGCTACAGTCGTATTTTTTCGACATTTCGCACGATAAATCAAAAACTATTATGCATAAAAATAAATAAAAATCTGTTTTAGAATGTACAGGTCCTTTCAAACGATACCACACTTTGTAGGTATACCTAGTTAGTTATCTTACTATAAAAATTATTTTTTTCATTCTACCCGAACAAACGATACATTGCAAGTTAAATAAAAGCTTTTAACTTTTAAAAAATGATTTCTCTCCCACTATTTTATCGTTGTGTTCATGTCAAAAGTACGATTTTAGTCCTTATTTTAGGTGAACCGAACCGTACTTTAGACATGACAGTTGACCCATGTTGAAATGGTGCGTGAGGAGCGTAGATAGAGTAATAAAGGTAGATTGAAGTACAGTGTAACCGCGTATGAGATAGCGATAGCACGACGTAACGATGAATAACGCGACAATTATTACCATTGTTTAGTAGTCAATATTTGTATTAACCGATCAACAATGTTTGTATTAAACGTTTTTTATGTGAAAACAAGTAAATAACTAATGAGAAATACAATTACGCCACGAATTCTGTTTGTTTTGCAACTAAAGTTGCATTCCTTGTATGTTTCTATTTGTATTCTTGAAAAATACCAGTTATATTATAAGGGGCAAAAAATAGGTTAGCTGCGTCTCTGTTTATCACATTAGTAACTTTATCTGTGCTCTTTTTAGTGTGAATGAGAAAGCAAACGTTCCTGTATCTACCTTTATTACTCTATCTACGGTGAGGAGTCATTTTTTACGGACTTGTTTTGAATAAGGTTCACGAAAATAAAAATAAAATGAATGTGCAAAAATATTATAGTTTATTACCGTTAATCATTCTATATTGCTAACAGTCATACATTTCTAAAGCTATCACTATTGTTATTTAAAAGGTAAAAGGCACTCTTCCTTGTTATAAATATTGTATTTTGACTTGCATCATCAATCACCTCTTAAAATTACAATTATGTTACAATCGTATAATTATGACCTATTTTTAAAATATTGTATAATGTTAATGCAATTAAATAATTATTTATGAATAAATTCATCAGTTAGATCGTAAAAGCGTTTACATATTACAGGTGATGGTGATATTTATATACATGAATAATATAATTCCTGTTACTTCAAATAATAAGGCACCTTATGAGCAATTACCTAATAAATCAAATCCAATTAATTATCAAAACTTTGTACAGTACGTGGCAGAAAATAATGTACATCGACCTTTAGAAGGAGATAGCGGTTTTGTAGAGCATTGTCTCTGTCGTTTAGACTGACTAAACTTCATATAGGTATGAGTGACAGAGACAACGCTCTACAAAGCCGAAAGGTCATTCTAAAGGCCGATGTACATTATTTTCTGCCGCGTACAGTAATATCTATAGGCACATATACCCCACATCACATTTATGCAGATAAAGAATTGAATGAATATCAAATTCGAATCAGTTTAATATCAGGAAAACCTATCTCTATTCTCTTGTGATTTTGTACTGAAACTGCTAAAATGTACGAAATATATTAAATAAAATAATTACTGTGCCATTTGCAACCTTAATATTATGTGAACCAGTTTTTGTCAAAATAATTTAAGTGTATTTTAATAAAAATGCAATCACAATCGTGTTCAAACCTTATCATTACATTAATAAGCACAAATGATAAAATAATTAAACTTAATTCAGCAAGTATCATTACAAAATTATGAATCAATTAATTGGCAATATGAATTTGGTATACCACTATCATATTTTTTATTGAATACATAATTTTCAATATACACAAGAATGTTGTAAATTTAATGGTGCGGTGATGTATGATTTTAGTTTAACCGAATAAAATAAAGGTCTCACACCAAAATATCTAAAAACATAATAATGATTTTTTCGATTATAGATCTTAAAACTAAGATATTATGGAAATCGTACAATCTTTTGAGCATATTAATAATAATTATACTTTATCTTTTTAGTACGATAGAGTTGTGCTACATATCAAATGTAAATATGGATAATACATTTTTGAATACCTATTGTTTGAACACAATTAGATAATTTATATTGTAATACCTCACAATACCGATAAGAAATATTATAACAAGTATATTAAACGTTAAAATAATGGAAGTACACCTCTTTTATATACATCTCTATGCAGTAACTACTCAACATAAATGAAGAAATAGATCATCTATAAAACTTGTAACATAGCTGGTATGCGTCATAATTTGATTTCGAAGTTACAATACCTAAATAGCATATCTATTCTGTCATGTCGTTCTGTGTCTCATTTCTGTCAGTCTCAAAAATTGCTTATGTTCCACATACACCTCCCATTTAAATTAATGGGACCTAACACTATCAAAAGTTTCACGCGATACGCGATCCTGAATCGAGGAAATATTGGTGGTATTGATAGTATCAATATATCCAGCTGATCGATTGCGGAAAAACTGGATCAATCATTATTACAATCTCAATAGGGTATTTGACAGGTTTTTAAAACTGACATCACCCGCTCGTAAACTTTGATTGTTGCCTACACTCACTAGTATACAAGTAACTGTTCACGAGCATTTGACGTCATCAACCACTCGGCCAATCACGTGACTAAAGTAGACAAAACAATCATTTTCTTTTAAAATACTACGTATTTTTCTTGACTGACTAAAAAGCTGGTTTCCAAAATGCATATTCAATATGGATGCCTTCAATAAATCCTATATTTTCCTGTCAAATACCCTATTGTTGTGAATGGCTGAATTTATGGTATTCTTGCTGCAACAATGCATTGTAACCAATAGTGAGCGAGCGTCAACTAATCAGAGGTGATTGCGATCGTGGCATTGTAGCTGTCATTCTACCGCAATCCAGCCCCCAGATGTACTTGAAATCCTGCAATACCCGGATCGCGATACGGTATTGATAGTGTAACACCATCCAATTGGTACAGCTGTGGTAAAAAAACTACAGCCTATAAATAATATAGCTAATTAGCTACATACAATGTAGAACACAAAATAAAAAAAATAGTAATAATATCATTCAACAGCAAACCCGGCAGTTTCAAGGACTGCCTGTTTAAGTTTGTCGTGCAGCCTTTCTTTGCTCGGATAAGGGGGTAGATCGAGACGATTGAAGCAGGTATGTGCTTTTGGAAGCGAATCTGGGGAGGCGTCGGCTACTAGATGCAACGTGAATAGCCTAGGAGCGGCAGCGCCTGTCGAGCCTTGTAAAGCGCGGAATCCTGCGAGCGGAACGCGTCTGGAGCCAGTGACGAATTGTAGGAGTCTCGCTCGCATTTCAGCGTCGAACTCTTCGACTATTTCCCAGAACCAGCCGACTATTGGAGCGTCTGGGTTGACGTGTTTGAGCCGCGTGTGTCGGCGCCAATCAGCCGGGTCGAGGTCCGCTCTTCCTGCTAGTAACGGCTGAAGGTCTCGAGGGGAAAGCGGTCTGAGGAGTTGTGGTGGAATGATGTCTGCGAGGCCGCGTTGTAAAGCGAGCCATTGGCGCTCGGCGCCTCTAGTGAATCGATGTGCTACGTACAGTCTCACATAATCACGCTTGTTAGTATCAGTAACTGTCTCGTTAGTCCCGCCAGGCCTCAGCTCCACACTCCGCACCGCACCGAACGATGAACACTCGACGGAGAATGTCGTGTCTATTACACCGGCTATGCTGTTATCCCTGAAATTACAATATATAAATAACTAGCTGATCCCCGCGGCTTTGCCCGCGTGTATATAATAGCCTATGTCACTCAGGAATAATGTAGCTTTCTATTGGTGAAAGAATTTTCAAAATCGGTTCAGTAGTTCCAGAGATTACCCCCTACAAACAAACTTAACGACATTACCTCTTTATAATATTAGTATAGATAGATAATTGAAAGAAGTTCAAATGTTTGTCTGATATTAGTGGCTAGAAGCCGCGACTTCGTCTGCGTGGATTTAGGTTTTGTAAAATCCCGTGGGAACTCTTTGATTTTCTGGGATCAAGAGTAGCCTATGTCTTTCCCACAGTTGCAAGCTATCTCTGTACTAAATTTCATTGTTCTGTATCAAATCAGTTACAACGGATGGGCCGTGAAAAGCTAGCAGACAGACAGACGGGCAGACAGACAGACACGCGAAAGGCATTTATAATATTAGTATGGAAGTATGATTTACGGATAGCACATTAGGAGGAGAGGTTAGAAACAACTAATGGGGCTGTGCTTACTTTGTACTATGAATCAAATTTCTTTACGTGAGTTGTAATCACCTGTTTACATCACATAACTATTTTATTAAAAAAAGTTCAGTTGTCTGTTTAAATAGTTAAACTTAGATTATGTTGTACAATACAAAATTATCAATTTATATTCCACTGGTACTAACTTGTTGAAAAATAACTAATAGGATATGGAACAACCTTCCAGCATCTTTTAGGCAAGCGCATTTTCATCTTAGGCTGCGTCGAGCCAGCCAGCAAGTCTGATTATAGAGAGATATTACAAATGTGAAAGTGTGGATGTTTGGATGTTTGTTACTCAATCACGCAAAAACGGCTGAACGGATTTGGATGAAATTTGGAATTGAGATAGATTATACCCTGGATTAACATATAGGCTACTTTTTATCCCGAAAAATTAAAGAGTAGTAAATGTAAAACCACACAGACGAAGTCGCGGGCATCAGCTAGTAGTCTATAAATTAAAAACAAAAATAACACTCACAGCATCCAAGACAGAGACCGATGCAGTTCCGGATCTACGTCCCTTATATCTCTCAAGGTGATTGGTCTCCCTAATAGTTGCTTGTAGAAGGGCGCAGTGAACGCGGCGTCGAGCTGGTGTCCGTGAAACAACGCTACGCCCAGGATGCGGCCCGCGAAGTGGAAGTATGATAGATGCTCAGGGTTCACCTGAAACAAAAACGATGCACGATTAGGCAAACTATTTTCATTCCATAATTATCCTGAGAAAAATGATTTCTGTGCTCAGTAAAATATTTTGCGCAATACCTAATTTTTAAAAAAAGAATATTAGCCATGTTAAATGACTAATATTCCCCTTTCCCCTCCAACTAAGCGTCAAGCTTGTGATAGGAGTAGGTACGACAATAGTGCAACGGGCGGGATTTGAACCGCCAACCTTTTCGGTTTTGCAGTCCACTCCTTTACCCGTTGCTGAGGCTTATTTTTTATAGGCTTATAATTATTTAAAAAAATAAAAATCTTTTTTATTCGAATAAACTTTTACAAGTACTTTCGAATAGCCGGATGCATCTACTATTATAGAGCACAATAATTTTGTGCTAAAATTTTAGTGAGTAAAGTTATAATATGGCAGATAATTAAACTGGGCGAAGTATTTCCGGGCAAGAACTTTACTGAGCGAATTTTTTAAAATATTTCCCTGTCGGAATTTCACTGATTAATGAATGCCCATAATTTTACTGAGCCATTGTATTTCAGGGACACAATTTTATTGGGCAGAATATTTCGGTACAGTTATTGGTTCAATAGGAAATTAATATAATTTTAAC
Organism: Maniola hyperantus; assembly: GCF_902806685.2. Taxonomy (NCBI): domain Eukaryota; kingdom Metazoa; phylum Arthropoda; class Insecta; order Lepidoptera; family Nymphalidae; genus Maniola; species Maniola hyperantus. Next base: position 9,571,965 of record NC_048548.1, on the reverse strand, counting down.
AATTAAACAGCTGACTCCCTCCAGTAAATGCAACCACACTCTCGCAACGCCGCCATTGTCTAATCCCTCTTCGCTATAGAACTTGAGTATGATCTATCATTTACTATGATAATAAACACACTTACCCCTGAGTCCGCATTAATCTGTAACGAATATCTATCGTCCCCAGCATTCGCATACTGGAATAGTCCATAGTGTGGGTTGAACAGCTCTCTCCCCAGTAAATGCAACCATTCTCTCGCAACGCCACCATAGTCCAGTCCCTCTTCGCCGCGGAACTTGACGAGCAATCGTTTGCGCAACTCCTTGCCTCGTAGCTTCATCACGAGCCGGTACGATTCCTCCAGTACTTCGTTACGTGATACCTACGATAAATTGTAACATAATGAAAAATACTATTAGATAAGAGTGTAACCTCACAAGATTGTACTATTAAGGTGTACTTTAACTTTTATATCAGAAAGGAATGTTGTGAAAGCAAACAAACTCTAGTACAAGCTTTACGCTTATGTGGTAGAACATTTTTTTTTTAGTCAGATACAAGTTAGCCCTTGACTGCAATCTCACCTGGTGGTAAGTGATGATGCAGTCTAAGATGATAGCGGGCTAACCTGGAAGGGGTATGGTAGTTTTTATTAAACCCATACCCCTTTGGTTTCTACACGGCATCTGACCGGAACGCTAAATCGCTTGGCGGCACGGCTTTGCCGGTAGGGTGGTAACTAGCCACGGTCGAAGCCTCCCACCAGACCAGACTAGAAATTTAGAAATTATAAAATTCCAAACCCCTGCCAGGAATCGAACCCGGGACCTCCCACTATTAAGACCACAGCGCTCACCACTGCGCCAGGGAGGTCGTCAAAGTCCATATTATGTTTAAATGATTAATATTTAAGAAAGACCATCCAGCTAAACCTAGGTAGTGGGGTTAATATTATGAAAGACTAATTTCATTTAAATCCATATAAAAATCCCATCGAATCTAACAAGTACTTAAGACATCTTTACTTGACCACAGCATATATAAATAAAAGAGCTGAAGCTAAAACAACTTACTAAAAGCCACTAAATAAAATAAATGAAAAGAAATGTGATATAATAGTTCATCAAAACAAACATTCGGCATACCTCGATTCGACAGTGGCCAGTCTGCGGTTGCAAGGCCTGTAACTCTGCACGTAGGACCCTCGCTTTGGCGGCTAAGTCTCGTTTGTATTTCGGCAGAGCATCGGCGTCGGGCGGTTCGATGGACGCGGGGGGCGACACTGGTGCGGCGGTGGGGGGACTGGCAGGTACTGGGGGAACTGCATCTAATGGCGGTGTCTGAAAAATGTAAAAGGTTATAAAACTATAATGGAAACAGAGATTTGAGTATCATTGGAATAGCTTAGCTATCCAGATTATAGCGATGGTATAGGAGCCACACATAAGCAATCACATCGACGTCCATTTTCGAACTGAGCCAGTATGGATACCTTGACCGCGCTCGTAAAACGCCGTGTTAAGCGCTGTGTATGTACGCTACCAACGCCCGCTGAATGAAACGCCGAGCGCCTAATGTGTACTTGCACTTAGTGTTGTGGTACCTGTGGTTCATGCCATGTTAATGCGCTCTTTAGCTAGAAAACTCACCAGTCGAGCTGATAGAGCCAAACGGGGGTCAGTGAACTGCGTGGTGCGGTTGTTGTGGTCCACGAAGTATGGTCGGCCGGAGGGCGCGTGTCTCATCTCCCAGCCAGGCGGCAGCGGGCCGGCCGCGGCTGCGCAGTGTCGCAAGTGTTGAGGCACACGCGGGTCGTGCCATGTTGATGCACCCGTTACACTGTTGTAGAAGTAAACTTGTCCTTGGGCTGTTGTTCGCATTTCTGTTAAAATAAAGTTTTGCTTTACAGAAACCGTCAACGTATGATGTACAGTACGCGGCCGAAAGTAATGTACATCGACCGTTTTGGTTAATTGAATTATGTCAGTACAAAGGAAATGTAAGCAATGCCCGACAGTTGTCATATTGAGGTTTCTAGTTCGCCTTACCATATCCAGGGGGGTAGATCAGTGATAGCTACGACTATGGGGGTCGAGTTCTTGTTTCGCTCAGACAAAATTAGCCCAAGTAGTTTTATAAGGTTGCAAAAGTCAGTATATCAAAAGGTTTATGTCAGTACAATGAAAAATAGGGTAGACAATCCTTGAAAGCTGGGTATTGAGGTTTGTCATACCATATCCAGGCGGTAGATCAGTGGCAGCTACGACTACGGGTGTCCCAGTGGAGGGCGACGATGGTGTGCTCGGCTGTCGAGTTCTTGCTGCGGTCTGTGGCTGAGGCTCCGGTCTAAATCAAACAAAATACATCTCTCTCAGATAACTCACTAAATAATTTACTTTTATGATTGTTTCTCCTTCTTTTCATAACACTATGAAAAAAATTAAGAGCTGTTAGAAGGTACTCCGACTACCGAAAGCATACTTGACACTTCAATCAAACCTTAATAAAGTCACTGAAGTTTTTACCCATCCCAAAATTGCCCAACGCATCCTAAGGCCAAGGCCGCACCGCACCAGCGACAGCGACGCGACGGCGACGCGAAAAAATAGGTGGCACTCTGCACTGCAGAGGCGACAAGCCAGCGAGTCGCGGCTACGTCACGTAATGACCGGCCGCATTGGTTAGGTTCAGGCGATTGAGTTTGCGTGATTGGTGGCCGACATAGCTCAACGGGTTGCGAAGCTGAAGTGGCAATGGGCAGGGCACATAGTTCGTACAACCGATAGACGTTGGGGTCCCAAGGTGCTGGAATGGCGACCTCGTGGCGTGTAGAAGTCCCTACAAGAGACCTATGTCCAGCAGTGGACGTCTATTGGTTGATGATGATGATGATTGGTGGCCGCACTAACGCCGCGACTAACCAATTTTTATAACAGACTATCCAAGGAGTTGTGTTTCTCTAGACACGACGACTTCCATATAAATCACAGATTCTAACGGTCGCCGCGGGTAGTTGGTAGTCTATAGAAGTTATGACTTCAAAAATATAGGAAGAATTACATTTAACGTATATTAAGATGTTAAACACTCTCTCTCTCTCTCTCTCTATTTAATAAAGGTATACCTTAATGAAATAGAAGCAGCATGGCTAACATCATTTTCAGACACTGGTGATGCGGGTGAAGTGGGTGTGACGGGGGAGGTGGGCGACGTGGGTGAGAGGGGTGTGACAGGGCTGGTGGGTGCGGGGGAGGGGGTGGGGGTGGTGGGGGGCGTGGTTGGCGGGGGCGACGCGGGTTGAGACTCCACCGGCCGCTCCCATTGCGTCTGCCGGAGAGCGTGGTTCACGTAGTATATCCTAGAAATTATTTTTATTATATTAATTGTTATATATTATTATAATATATAAATGTGGATAACATTTTATTATTTTATTTTTGACGAGATTATGGCATGTAATTCTTTTAATTACTATTAAAAGAATCCCTAGCTTGTTCCCGCGACTTCGTTCGTGATATAATTTATAGCCTACACTCGGGGGATAATGTAGCTTTATATCAGTGAAAGAATGTTGAAAGAAAATAAGAAAGAGAAAGCAACTATATCTGTTTGTTACCTTCTCAATATTATAAATGTGTCTGTCTGTCTTGTCTGTTACCTTTTTACTGCCCATGTGTTTGACAGATTTGGATGAAAGGTAAATAGATAGGAGGCGGATATAGGCTACATTTTATCCCAGCAAATTAAAGAGTTAAGTGCCATAGAACTGGTATGATGTTGGTTTATTATTATTTATTGCACAACTGCAGATATTATAAACATCTGGATACCTTACCTTCCACTATTGCTGCATCTCCTCTCTTCCCAATGCTGTGGTAATGGTAAGTTTGCCACATTGGAATTAACAGGAGGGTCTCTCGGGGTCCGTACTTCACCGGCAGGACCCACTACAGCCAAAGGCGACCCTTCTCCGGCCGCTGACGCCGGTTCCCCTCGGGCGCCATCTCGAGACAAGAGGGAAACTATGACCTGACCACGAACACCACATGTCTCTCCAGAACTGTCCTCACTAAGTTCAAGGCATTGATCTGAAAGGGAATGGGTAAAAGCAACATTAAGAAATATTAATGGACAAATGGTGACAATATAAGAGAGCTCCAAATGTTAAGTTACTGTTTTTTTTGATTCCATACCTCAAAAGGAACCCTTATCATATATTGTCTCAATTCTCATTATGAGTTTTAAAAATACTAAATCACTAAAACTACAGAATGAGGCAAATGGTTATTGGTATGGGATTGGAACAATAACGCTAAGTTTTTGCTGCGTTTTGGTTACACCCTGTATATAGTGTAAAATATATTGAAAACTCACATCCAGTATCTTTTAATTTGTGCACTGTAGATGGCTGAATTCGAACACAACCAAGGAAACCGGAACCCTGGCGTTTGTGGACTTTACGCTGATTCCATACACTGAAAAGTAATTAGACATTAGAACAAAGGGAATCATCTGATGCATTGTGCACACTTCATGGGCCTTAGTGGTACCATTCAAAATTCATGGCCAAATACAATAAGCAACCTGCCGTTACCCGTCCCAGCTTCGCACAGGTAGCTTATTACAATTTTAGTAAGGATCTCTTATTATTGTGAAAATAAAACATAGCCTATGTTACTTAGGAATAATGTAGCTTTGTACTGGTGCAAGAATTTTTTAAATCGGTTCAGTAGTTCCAGAGATTACCCCCTGCAAACAAACTTACAAACTTTACTTATATAATATCCCATCCCCATTGCTGGCTCACTACAGAGCACTGGTTTCCTCGCAGAGTGAGAAGGGTTTGGCCATAGTCTACCACGCTGGCCATGTTTTCATTTGCAACAAGCCAACTGATGGTTTCATTTGCAACAAGCAAACTGCTCTAATTGCAGAAAACAAGAATATTGTTTGAATCCCAATAATTCTGTAATTTATCCCTAAAATAAAGCTGTGATAGTCTAGTGCTTACGACGTCCGCCTTCTATTCGGGCGGTTGGAGGCTCGATCCCAGGCATGCACTTCTAACTTTTCAGAGTTATGTGCATTTTAAGAAATTAAATATCACTAGCCTTAGCAGTAAAGGAAAACGTCGTGAGGAAACCTGAAAGCCTGGCAGTTCTCCATAATGTTCTCAAAGGTGTGTGAAGTCTGCCAATCAGCACTTGGCCAGCGTGGTGGACTATGGCCAAACCCTTCTCATATCGGGAGGAGACCTGTGCTCTCTAGTGAGCCGGTGATGGATTGATCATGATAAAGTTATTATAAATGCATAGCTAACATACCTGATTGTAATACCATCACCCTTAGTTAAATATAGATCATAATGTGTATTCCACTTTGGGTCGAGAGTTGCTTTTACAGCATTTGTGGAGTACACTTGGCCACTGCCGTCCACAGATATTTTTGCAAATGGATCCGGTAGTCCTAGAAAAACAGAAAATTCAACTAAAATAAGAGTGAGGACAGACAGACAAAGTATATCATGTAAGCCTTGCAGTCCAATCAAATATTTATTACTTTACTAGATGATGTCTGCGACTTGTGGATTTAGGTTTTAGCATGCAGACAGAGACACACTTTCGCATTTATAATATTAGTATGGATAACTATAATAATAGTAGGTAAAGTTATAAGTATATACTATATAATTGTTGTTCATAACAGTATAATTATTCAAGTAATTATTATAGTTTTATAAAAATGAGAATGATTATAAAATAACCTACATTTCTTAGAATCCACAAAAAATTATCTCATTGTTTAGGTACACTTTTTGTATTTTCTAAGAAGTAATTGTTTGTTATGTCATGTGAACTTTTTAAATTGTATAATATTCATTTGATGACATACAAACATTTTCTTTTACAGTAGTAACCAGCAATAAATATTTTACATCAACCTTTAGAAAGAGATAGCGGTTTCGTAGAGTGTTGTCTTTGTCGTTGAGACCGACAAAATGTCACATAGGTATGAGTGACAGACACAACGCTCTATGAAGTCGAAATCTCTTTCTAAAGGTTGATACTGTATATTAACTACTAAATAGAAATGGTATTAGCTCATACCAGATTTATTATTATAAGTTAAATTAAAGACCTTAGAAGAATCACCTCTGTTGCAGTCTATTTGTCTATCACAGATATTTTTTTATAATGAATATTACATAAGTAGTGCTTTAATAGTGCAGGTAACCTAATTAGTTAATAAGCTAAACTTTCTAAACACTGCACTTGTTTTAAATACGTCTTTTTAGAGATTATGATTTGCATTTTGTTGACACAGACTTCACTAACCATGTTATAAATGTGAAAATGTGTTTGTTTGTTCTTCAATCACACCACAATGGACTAAAAAATCAAAGAGTTTTTAGCTTAGGTATACTACTAGAAGAGTGACATAGGTTACTTTTTGTCTAAGACCAAAGGCATCACATAGGATTTTTGAAAACATAAATTCCCACAGATGAAACTGTTTGCATCAGCTAGTATTGTTCTAATTATCAAAACAATATCCGAAAAATCTGGAGCATGTCATTGAAATTTTTATCTAATAAAGATAAAAGCAGTTACTTGGACTCAATATGATTATCATAATTTTATAACTATTATTGACAAGCTGATTAGCCAGCGAGTTTGTATGGATTTGGGTTTTTAATATCCTGTAGGAGCGGTTTTATTTTACGGGATAAAAAGTAGTCTATGTCACTCTCCAGGTTTTTAAACATACAAAAACTCGCACTGATCTGTTACTCCATTGCAATGTAATTAAAGGACAAATCAACAAATAAACACGCATTTATTATGGGTATTGATTATGCAAACGTTATTTTTAGTACAAAAATGATAAAGATTAAGCTTAAGCCATTATTTGAGTCAAAAAGGAATATCTATGCCAAGTTTCACTAAAAGTTTTGCTTAGAAGTTTTATGTAATAAAGAGCAACTGCAGTCTCTTATTTATATATGTGACAGAGGAAGAGCGGGGACCCTGAGATACCGGTTTTGCAAACTTTCTTCAGGGTCCCTAGCACAATTTGCAAAAAGACATATATTATATTCCATATATTTACTGTACACCACAAAACTCAAGCATATAATTTTTGCTGTTTCTGCTCAGTAAGGGCATTCCAAAACTGGTAGATTCACTTCCACTCAAAACTAATTCAAAACCACTTTTGTAAGAGTTTATTTAAATAAACTTTTCTATTCTACTTTAGTTTACACTTTGCTTCACAAGTACAATGATACAATGAATAGCTGTTAAGTAATTAGTTAATAAAATGCAAATATCCAAAATATACAACATCCTTGTTGTATATTTTGGATATTCGCATTTTATTAACTGCACTTAGCAGCAGCTGCAAAACATTATTTGAAGCTTAAACGAAATTCCTCATATACTGTCCTCAATTTTGCTATTTGTAAAAACTCCTTATACTTTACAAAAATATTATTGTATTATCATATGATTGCATGACTTCCTGTAAAATTAGCCAATGCTTAGCTTCCTTATAAAATTACCACTGAAGTTAATTTAGCAAAAAAGTGTTAAAAGACTTACGAAATAAATCCCTCCGCACTAAATTCCTTGCGCACAATACTAAAACAAAAATAATCACGTTAATTAGGGAGTGACAATCATACTAAAATTCCAAATTCACACCAAGTTTTCGGAACAGAAACTAGTGAAAGGTACTTACTTGTAAGTCGAATTTTTTGGGCTCCATATTTACGATTCGACACTGGAGTAGACATTTTAATTATAATTCAATTACATACACATTACAGTGGGTTACTATCATTTCATTTTTATATTGTTTTAAATTCCTTAACTTGTGACCACCATTTTTGTTCACTAACTTTTTTTTAAAACACAACATGACAAGATGAATACCTAATTGTTGCCATAAAATTCTGTGATTTGAAATCTCTATGTTTGTGATGTGATCCGCTTGATCCGCTCCTTGGAGTCAATGTATTCTGTGGATCCGCTAGCGCTAGCTGTGGTTCTCACCATAGGGGTGCAACTCCAGAACATTAAAAAATCGCAAATTGAAATTCGCTTGTGGTGCCATCTAAGCGCGAGTACGGCTAAACAAATAGATAACAGTTAATAAAAGACGTAAATAGATGGCGGGCACATTGTTGTAATTTTAAATTACAAACATTTGGACAGCCACAGTCACCGTCAGTGGTGCCAGATTAGGCGAATTACCGCCATTTAGGCTACCTCGGCGGGCCAATCGGCGCCCAAAAATCCCGATTGGCTACCAGTAACCATTTAGGCTACCAGTAGGGCGATTGTCTAAAACCGGTATCAATCATTATTACAATCTCAATTGTTCTGATTGGCTGAATTTGTGCAATCCTTGTTGCAACAATGCATTGTAGCCAATAGTGAGCGAGCATTAACCAATCAGAGATGATTGTGATCGTAACATTGTAGCTGTCAAACAACCGCGGTAGGGCCCCTGGAAGATAGAAACGGGCGATTTTAGGCTACTCAGCAGGCAAAATCCTAAAACAAATTCCTAAAGGCCGGCAACGCATCGGCGGCTCCTCTGGTGCTGCAAATGTTCATGGGCGGCGGTAATCACTTAACATCAGGTGACCCGCCTGCTCGCTTGCTCGCTATATCTATTAAAAAAAAAAAAAAAACGGGCGAATTCAATTGGTAAATATCTGGCAACCCTGGTCACCGTTGAAGTTTAAAACTTTTCATGTTTTCGTGTATTGTTGTTTGTGCGGTTCTAAATATTTCTATTTCTGATAAATTTATCTGACCCTGCTTTGTTTACTGGACTCTGTGTTTCCTTTAACCACCTCGATAACTACCTAAGGATTGATTTACGGACTCGATTCATGCCTGAACGATTGACCACGGCTACGGATTACGGACTTGTTTTTGCTTTGTGAAAAGATTTTCTGTCGATAGATTTGTGCAGGGAAAATGCCACGGAGATCTCGATGTGTGTTCGGATGTGAGCAATTCGGTAAGTTTAAAATCAGCTCACTTGTAATCTAACACAAATCTCTTAAACGAGTCAAACTCTTTGCTCCATTAGTACATTAGGTATTTTATCATGATACTAAATAATTCCTGCGATTTCGTCCACGTGGATATCATCCAAAAAACCATTTTAGAAATCCCGTGAGAAGTCCAATTTTCCGTGATAAAAGTAGCCTACAACCGTCTCCGATGCAAGCTATCTCTTCACCAAATAGATGATGCCCGCCACTTTGTCTACGTTGGTTTAGCGTTTTAAAGAATCCCATGGGAACTGTTTGATTTTCCGAGGCAAAAGTAGCCTATGTCCTTACCTGGATGCAAGCTTCTCTGTACCTTCTAACTTTTATCATAAACGGTTACACAAATTGACTGTGAAAAGCTAGCAGACAGACAGCCTGACATACTTTTGCATTTATAATATTGGTAAGGATTATTGACTACTAATTCTGTACATTTTTTGTTTTGTAATTAAGTGTAGGTACGTAGGTACAACATTAGATATTATTTTGAACTTTAATGACTATGGTTTTTTTATATTTTACTAGCTGCCCCAGCGAACGTCTTACCGCCTAGTCGATTTCGGGCAATTCCATAAAAACCATCCTCGTACTTCAAGGAATATTATAAAAAAAGAATTAGCGAAATCGGTTCAGCTGTTCTCGAAATTTGCGCTTAGCAACACATTCAGTGATTCATTTTTATATATATATTATAGAGATTAAGTAAATAAGTACAATAAGTATAGATAATACAATAATATATTGCATATTTTATGTTACTACTTTTTCAGATGTTTTGCATCACTTTCCAAAACCTGGCCACTCCTCTTTGAAACGATTTCAACAATGGAAAGAGATAGTAGGACAAGATTTAGAAAGCAAGACTGATGATGAAATATATACGAATTATCGAATTTGCAATCACCACTTTGAAGATCGTTTTTTATACCATCACAGTAAAAGACTAGCAAAGACAGCATTTCCTTCTCTTAACCTTGGTGAGTTTTATTTATTAGTTATTACAGTAGAGAGGATTTTGAGAAATTACATTGATTGACATGTCAATAATAGGTCAAAGCACAGATTGTAGAAGCTTGAAAACACTGGCCAAGTGTGGGTCAGACTTGTGCACAGAGGGTCCCATACTTCAGTCGTATTTTTCGACGTTTTGCACGATAAATCAAGAACTGCTATGTAGAAAATAACTGGCCAAGTGCGAGTTGGACACAGCACATAGGGTTCTGTAATACACAAGAGTAAAACAGATCACTTTTCTTAACAAGCCGCAAAACTGTAGAGGTTTATTGTTAATATCAAAAAAATCGACTTGGCAGCGCTACGGGATACCCCACTTGGTATCAAATGTAATAAGTACAAATGTTTCTATGGAATCTTCAAAACTGAAATCTCCTAATGAAGTTGCAGACAGAAACTAACTATGTATAACTAATAATTATAACATAAACACTTCTTCTAAAACTCTATTTTGCATATTTCAGGTGCCATTGATTCAAGTCTAGATGCTAATACAATAAATCAACCAGAAAGTTCTACACATAATCAATCGGTCGCTCAAAGTACCCCATCTGTGGTTCACAACATCCAAGCAGGATATTCTCAAACTCAGATTCAGAAAAAAATAATTACTAGTAAGTTGTGGCCATAAACAACAAATAATACACATACACACATACACACTGGGAGGTTACCTGGCTGGCACCCCACTAGACCTAGGTCTACTTAATTGTTATTACTTGTTTTTATCTGTATTATAAGTATTTTTTGTGTTCCTTATATGTAATTTAATATGTAATAATATCCAATAAATTTAATTTAATTTAATTAAATAAGAGATAAAAAATCTTTACTGTTTAACAAGATTTTAACAAGAATAGAGTATTGAAAATTGTCTAATAGTTAATGTATACTTAATAAAAACACCTTTTTTTTTTTCAGGAAAAGCTGGTCAAAGACGTGAATCTCAAAGTTCAGAAATTGTTAAGGAAAATAGTTAATTTGAAAAATAAATTATTCGAACAAAGAAACCAAGTAAAGATAGCAAAAAAAATGTCAAAAACAAAATTATTTAACAAGGTTCTAAAATACTTACCTATGCCTGCTCAAACACTTGTAAAAATGCAATTAACACAGCATAACAAAAAAAGCCGTGGAAGAAGATTTAATCATGCAGAAAAATTAATGTCACTCTCGATATATAAGAAAAGTCCAAAAGGCTATAACTTTTTGAGAAAAATGTTAACTTTGCCATCAAAACGAACATTACTGGATGTCCTTAAACAAATAACAATTAAACCAGGCTTAAACCCTGCGATAATTAAACTTTTGAAAAATGCGGCAGACAAATTGGGGATGGAGCAACGATTATGTGTATTAATCTTTGATGAAATGTCTTTGTCTCCATCCCTACATTTCAATACAGCATTCGATCAAGTAATCGGATTTGAAGATTTTGGGGGAAATGAAATTACAGAGAATATTGCTGACCCTGTTTTGGTATTCATGATAAAGGGGCTAAAAGCTAAGTTCAAACAGCCAATTTGCTATTTGTTTTGCAAAAGTGCCACAAAGGCAGTAATATTAAAAAGGTGTATTAAAAACATAATTACACAAATTAATCAAACAGGATTGGCTGTCGTCTCAACTGTCTGTGATCAATCTACAATTAACAACAAAGTTATAAATGAGCTGATAAAAGAGACTAAAGTAGATTGTCTTAGATTAGGCAACGAGCCTAGGGATAGTAGTTTTGCTGTAGAAAATAATAATATATTCCCCTTATTTGATCCCCCACATTTGTTAAAAGGAATACGAAACAATTTACTGACAAAAGAATTAAGATTCACACAGGAGGACGAAGTAAAGACTGCTAAATGGATACATTTAAAGCTTCTGTTAGATATTGATGCAGGAGAAGATGACTTACGAATGTGCAACAAGTTAACAGAAGCTCATGTACTCATAGAGAAAATTCCGAAGATGAAAGTAAAACATGCTGCACAAGTTTTTAGTCAGCGTGTATCAGGAGCGCTACGATTTTGTGCAAGTAAGTACTGTTAATGTTCTGAAACTTTTAAAGACCTGATATTTGAAGACCTTCTTCACTTTAGAATTAATTCATCAGACTTTGGTACTACTTGACTAGCAAGGACTAATCTTATTCTCAATAATTATTTATTAGCAACATATATGGCGCTATTTTACATCTGTAATGTGATGATAGTGCAACTTTAAAACATCCACAACTCCATACTAATATTATAAATGGTTGACGCCAGCTCACTATTGGCTACAATGCATTGTTGCAACAAGAATCGCACAAATTCAGCCAATCACAACAACTGAGATTGTAATAATGATTGATGCCGGTTTTATGAAATCGACCCACAGCCCACCCAATTTTGACGTTTGGTATACAAATAACTTCTTAGGGAAGGACACTACTTTTTTCTCTGAAAATCATAGAGTTCATAGATTTTAAGAAACCTAAATCCACGCGGGTGAAGTCGCGAGCATCAGCTACAAATCCATGTAAATGTGGCCTGACATTTATGTATAAAAAAATATATTTAAGTATTTATTTAAGTATTTAATTTTTAATCTTTTTTCTTTTTCAGAAAATAATTTACTACCACAAGAGTGTGCTGACACAGCCGACTTGCTGCTATTATTTGATCGTCTTTTTGACTCCTTTAATGGAGGGTCTTATAAAAAGACCCATAAAATATATAAAAATTGTTTGAAAATGAACTCTGACCATTTTAAATTATGGGATGAAAGTGTGCCAATATTAAAATCAATGCGATTTAAGATGGAAACAAAAAAAAAAGATGGAACAGTAAGTATTCGTTATGAACAGGTTCCATCAATTAAAAATTGGATCCACAATATTAAAGTTATGAAAGAATTGTGGCTATATCTAAATGAAAAACATAATGTAACTAGTTTGTTAACGCGCTGTTTTAACCAAGATCCTGTGGAAAACTTTTTCTCCTCTGTGAGGAGCCACGGGGCTAGAAACACAAACCCTACCTGCCAGCAGTTTGAAAGTATTTACAAAACATTACTTGTAAATAATTTAAATTCAAGTCACTCATTAGGGGCTAACTGTGAGGAAGATCCTAACAAAATGTTACAAAATTTAGATTGTCTTTTGATAGAAAATGACATCAAAGAGCCCCCGATGAGCAATGAGCCAATGGATACAGATCTAAGTATAGAAAATTTGGCAGATAGTAGTTCAGAAATTGGAGACAAATTAATAATCTCTGAAACTAAAAAGTATGTGACAGGGTTTGTCATAAAAAAGCTAAAAAGGAATGTGTGTAAATCTTGTATAAAATGCAATAATGAATTGTGTGACACCACCCCACCTCAAGCAGATGAATACATACATTCTATCGATATCACAAGGAGATCTCTTTACCGACCCTCGCGTAACTTTTCAAATTGTGTGAGAAATATAATAAAAATAGTAAAAAGCATGTTAAAAATGATCCTGGGAAAAGTGGCAAAAGTCAAATGATAAAATTATTAGTTGATCAGAGTACAAGTTTTGATTTTTTAACATGTGATACACACAAAGTCAATTTGAAAAATTATATAATAAATTTTGTGATCAAATTGATTATTCACAGCTGGTGCAATAATGTAAATAAAATTTTAAAAGGTAAAAATTCAGATACTGAAAATGATAGCATAAAAATTCAGGCGTTGAGATATTATCAAACACATAAAGGTAAATAATCTATTTTATGCAATCTAATGAAATCAGTAGTTGAATTACAGACTTCGTTTGATAAAACTAGCTTATGCTCGCGACTTTGTCCGCGTGGACTTCACAAGTTTCAACCCCCTATTTCACCCCCTTAGGGGTTGAATTTTCAAAAACCCTTTCTTAGCGGATGCCTACTTCAAAATAGCTATCTGCATGCCAAATTTCAGCCCGATCCGTCCAGTAATTTGAGCTGTGCGTTGATAGGTCAGTCAGTCAGTCAGTCACCCTTTCCTTTTATATATTTAGATAAGGGGAATCATTCAAGCTTCTGTCAACTATTGCACATTCGTAAGTCATCTTCTGCATCAATATCTAACAGAAGCTATATCCGTTTGGCAGTCTTTACTAAATTGTTTTCTTTAGTAAATTGTTTTGTATTCCTTTTAACAAATATGGGGGATTAAATTGTTAATTGTAGATTGATCACAGACTCTTGCCAATCCTGTGTGATTAATTTGTGTAATTATGTTTTTAATATTACTGCCTTTGTGGCACTAGTCAAATATAATATAATCTATATATAAAAGGAAAAGGTGACTGACTGACTGACTGACTGACTGATCTATCAACGCACAGCTCAAACTACTGGACGGATCACGCTGAAATTCGGCATGCAGATAGCTATTATAACGTAGGCGTCCGCTAAGAAAGGATTTTTCAAAATTCAACCCCTGAAGGGATAAAATAGGGGTTTGAAGTTTGTATGAAACTCTGTCAGTTTTGAAGTGTCTATAAAGTTTTGTAGTTAATATTTTTGCAATTTGCAGTATGACATATTTTATTAAGCTCATATGTTAAAATCTCATTGTTAAAGATCAACTCTAAGTGTGTGAAACAGGGGTTCAAAATTTGTGTAGTCCACGCGAACGAAATCGCGGGCATAAGCTAGTAAACATAAATTCCCATCAATAAAATCAATCTAGTAGATTGGTTTTATTGATTACTTGATTTAGTATAATTTATGTTTATTATTTTACAGTTTATTTACAGGGAATTTTATTTAATATAATTTATGTTATTTTTTTTTATTTTTAATATTACAATAAAACTTAAAGCTAGCTTTATGTTAATTATCTTTGGCTCATATAACAATTATTTTATTGTTTTCTGACTACACAAATACACCAATTGTGGTAATAATTTGAAAATTATTAAAAGTAAATAACCGAAAATGTTAAATTTGAATAGTAATTATTTCACAATCTTGCGGGTCTTGAATTTGGGTATGTATTTTATAGTGTTTACATACACTTCGTATTGTTTTCTATTCTATTGTATTTTATGTATCTACCTAGTTACGAATTTATGATAATAAATATTTACAAAACCTTAAAACCTTTTTCTTTCTATAATATAGTTATAATTAAGTAGCTCAAAGAGTCATAGTCTTGTAATATATATTTTTAAACATGTTTTAAACAAACGTTAATGGAATTATTAATGTTTATTTAAAACGTGTTCCAAAAATATAAAATATTCTAGTAAAGTACATTTAAATAGCATTTAAATTTTCGCGCTCTCGCACGCCTAGCGCGCTTTTAGTGCCCTCTTGATGTGAGTACACGCGTAACTTTGAAAAAGAAATCTAGAGTCGCACATCTATTTCTAGTATATAGTAGATAATCTATGGTTCTCACTGAGCTGGACAAGCGCTTAGCGCGGCATATTATATACCCTATATAGGTACATCAGACTCTATGATATTATAGGTATTCAAAAAATATCAGTACCTACCTATGGCAGCCCCAAAATTAGTAGGTATGTATATTTCAGAGGAATTTAGTTTCATACTCATAGATAGAGTAATAAAGGTAGATTGAAGTACTGTGTAACCGCGTATGAGATAGCGATAGCACGACGTAACGATGAATAACACGACAATTATTACCATTGTTTAGTAGTCAATATTTGTATTAACCGCTCAACAATATTTGTATTAAACGTTTTTTATGTGAAAACAAGTAAATAACTAATGAGAAATAAGTACAATTACGCCACGAAATCTCAAAGTTTGTTTTGCAACTAAAGTTGCATTCCTTGTGTGTATTCTTGAAAAAAACCGGTAACACGATAAGGGACAAAAATAGGTTAGCTGCGTCTCTGTTTATCACATTAGTAACTTTATCTGTGCTCTCTTTTTAGTGTGAATGAGAAAGCAAACGTTCTTGTATCTTTATTACTCTATCTACGTTCATACTTTAGAATTCCGTGGCGTGACTCAGACTCCCATGAGATGCACCCACGATGCACCTGTGCAGTGTGCAGTACTCTGTGAACCATCTGGGAATAGTATTAATACAACCATATTAAAACCGACCCCGAATGGATTTTACCGGTTTTTGTTGCTCTTTGGTGGAGCTTGGAATTGGCTTGGAAGTTGGAAGTTGATAGGAGAGTTAATTTGGAGAAGAGTCTTCGACTTACCCAATTTTAAAACAGAGGTAGGTTAGTTAACTCTTTATTAGAGTCTTTTAGAGTTATTGTAGTCTTTGTATACAGAAGACGATAAAATATGACGGACTAATTTCGTCGTAGTTAGTAGGTACCTACTCTTTCTAAAGTCAAAGCCGAAGTCAAATAATATATTTAAAAGTTTGTGAACCTCTGTTATACGTACGTCTGTATACGTTAGTCGAATTTTTCACGCGTCATTTTAATTTTATGTGTCAAAAGTGAGATTTTAGCTGTGGATTTTAGTCATTATTTTAAAGGTGAACCCTCGGTGAACGTATTTTTGACATGCTAGTTAAAATGGCGCGTGATAAGTCGTTTTGTACGGACCATAATTTAAATCATTATCACGAATCTCATTATTAAAGTGCCCCAGTGCCCCGTAAACGGTCAAACATGTTTGTCAAATACCTTTTACGTGTTTGTCAAATTATTTGAACATCTGCGGTCGTCATAAGTAGAAGTTTAAGTTAGAATAATATTACTTATTAGCCCATAGGCTAGATCAATAGTAGATAATCTATGGGCTAGATGGTAGTAGTAATAAAGCTGCCATTTTATAATGGTGCTTTATGGTAGAAAAAAAAAAAAAAATCTGCGGTCGTGTTTGATGCGTTTGTTAAACAAACTAGGTACCTACATGTTTGTCAAACAAAATAAGTATTGAAGGTGTGTTTGACAAATATGTTTGACCGTTTACGGGGCACTTAACACGAGCACAATGGCGCTTGTAAAAGTTTCATGAATAAAAAGTATATTTATTAAAGTAATATATAAGATTTTTTCAAAGATTAGTGACAAAAACAATGTTTTGGTAACCACAACTTCACAAGGTGACCTAGTTATATGTACCTACAGTGTACTGTGTAGGTCCTACCGGTCCTACACACTTTAAATGTATTTTTGTTTGTCTTTTTTAACCACAAGCTAAGGTACAAGTAGGTAGGTACCTACAGCTACTCAAAAAGTAAAGATAAAGAAAATAATATGTATACCTAGGTACTTGATGAAGATATTTTTTTCACATCACAAGTTAAGAGAGGATGATATAGGTACCTAGGATAAGATAAGCCTATGATATCAACTAACTCTTACCCAACACAAACCAAATCTTCCTCCATATTGTCATGATCATTACCGTAAAGGTCGGTGTACCTGATCATTTTATCTAAGCACAGGCAAAGTTAATATTTCGAATATTTAATGTTTATACTTATGTATACTTATATATAAACTATACATATTAAATACCTGTAGAATACGAAGAGTTGAACGAGCATATTATTTTAAGATGCATTTTAAAACATTTTGGATTTTGTTGTTAACAGTAAGGTAAGTGTTCCTTTTTACAAAACAGTCAGTTATAAACACTAAAAGATCTACCTACTTGAATTAGCAGTAAAATTCTAGATATACCCATTGAACTTGATATACCTACCTACCTACCTAAGTAGATAGATACCTACCTTAGCGTTTAAACTCCACCCTTGAAAAAGGACCCCGTATGGGTTCGAAACTAGTCGGGCTAACGTCGACTAAACACGTGACAGATATTATTTAGAATAGATGCCTACCATAATAATTTCATTTTGATTAGCTCAAATGAAGGTAGAAGGTACAGTAGTCAAGAAATATTGTACATTGACATTTAGAATGAGATTTTGGCTGTGTAGAGCGTTCTCTCTGTCACTCATACCTATGTGACGTTTTGTCGGTCTCCGACAGAGACAACGCTCTACAATACTGCTATCTCTTTCTAAAGATCGAAGTAGGTACAACCCGTCGGAAATATCTGCGAAACTGACTTAGTGACGTCATGCACCGCGCTTCCGTTGGGAACGATACTGGATAGGCAACAATGGGCGAGCTGCGGATAGGCGCGAGGGGAAGCGCATTCCAGCGAGGTGCCAGATATTGCCGACGGGTTGTACAATATTTTCTATACTGTGTGTGTATAATGTTTTGTAAAGCCTAAATAAATATTAGAACATTGCATTGCTTTATCTAATGTTAGTATCAACGTAAGTTTGCTTAGAATATTAGTCTATTATAATACCCATAATATTACATACGATAAATAATACGAACGAACGAATATAAACGAGTGGGCTATCTATCCTTAATTTTTTTTTCCATTTTTAGAGGGTACTTTGCAATGGAACCTATAATACTTATTCATGGGGGTGCTGGGGATATTGCTGACAGTCGAGTGAAAGGAAAATTCGATGGAGTGAAAATTGCAGTGATTGCTGGTCATAAAATCTTAGAACAAGGGGGAAGTGCATTAGATGCTGTTGAAGCGGCAGTTGTATCCATGGAAGATGATGAAAACTTCAATGCAGGTGTGTTTTTAATTGATATTACAAATACTTTGGTAACTATGTAGGACGTAGGTATTTTCTATTATTATACAGTAATTGTGATACTGCTGTGCTCTGTACTTAAGTTTAGGATGATGACTGAGTCAAAAATAAATTATTTCTTAGGGATTACTTAATATAGGGTCTTTCAAAATTCGTAAAATCCACGTCCACGATTAATTTTATGTTTGTTAACCATTTTAAATTATCGATTTTACTAAAAAAAGTGCGTCAAATTACGTCAAACGTGTATGACGTCACAACTGTGAATTTCATACAAGCTTCCTACTATGCGACCGTTTTGACGTTTTATAAAAAGTCGCTGATTTGACTAATAGTCATCATCCCTATTGTGGACATTATGCAAAAACCAATGCGCCGATTGTGATGGAACTTTCAGAGTTGGAGAGAATGTTGACATAAACATTGCTCTAGGCTCTAGCTTTGATAACGTTACTACGTAAATCAAAAAGTTCTTTATATTTATGTAAATTTATTTGTAGGTTATGGATCAGTCTTAAATTTACGTGGCGAAGTAGCGATGGAAGCAAGCATAATGCGCGGAGAAGATCTCAACGTTGGAGCAGTAACACTCGTCAAAGATTTCCGCCATCCTATAAGCATTGCACATAAGGTTCTTACAGACTCGCCACATTCGTTTTTAGGCGGTGAAGGTGCTAAATTATTCGCGTTGGAAAAGGTAGCTACGCTTAAAGACTATTTGTAAATTGTAGTTTTTTTGTTGCATCGATGTATTATACAGGATGTAACCAGAACAATAGCTAAAACTTAGCGTTATTGTTATCCTACCTAAACACAATCCAATACCATATCCATTTGCATCATGTTGTAGTTTTAGTGATTTAGTATTATTCAAACCCGCAATGTATTAAAAAACCTACGACGCAGCATTGAGTCCGAGTGACCTACTTACGAAACGTTCGTTAACCTCTAGCGTCAGTCATATCGTGAAATTTTTCAAACTATAGTATTTTTTTGCGTTTTTTTTGGTTTCATATTACTGATCATCAGTACCTACTATCACTTCGTTTTTGCCAACGTTCTGGTTACACCTGTATTTTATTTACTGAACTTGCCTATCTGAAATTGAACTTTCATAGTGTGAAAGGACACAACTTTTATCAAAACGCCACCGACCGAAGATACAATAGGCTACTTGACTCATATCTAATTTCGTCCAATAAATGATTATTTATTATAGTATTTTGCTTAAGACAACGAAATATATCAATAACAATTATTAAAAACGCAGGATGGATATATAAATCCAATTTTAAAAAATACAGTTTTTATTTTTATTTGAAACTCAGAAAACGCTGTCAGCCATGATGTGACGTCATTAAATATATAAACAAAGAAATGTCATCCCTATTGACTAACGTAGTATCCATATATATAAAATTTCAAGTCCTGACTAACTTATATATCAACGCACAGCCTAAACATCTAAACAGCTGGTCCTAGATACATGAAATTTAGTGGGTGTGTTCTTTGTAGGTAAAGAGAAGGTATCCACTAGGAAAGGATTTTTTGAAATTCCACCCCTGAGTGGGTTAAATGAGGGTTTGAAATTTATGAAGTCCACGCGGGCGAAGTCACGAGCATAAGCTAGTTTTTATATATTTCTAAAAACTCATAGTAAACGTAAAAAATTATCGTTTTCTCTTTATAAATTGAATAAGTTATTAAGTAAAACTTACAACAAAGTGATCTTTGCAAAAATAAATTTGGGTTGCAGTCGTTAGTGATATAGGATCCCTTTAAGCAAGTCTTCGCGTGTTACGTATATTTATTTCACTGGGCACTCTAATCCACAACTTTCATGTGGTCTTTATCGATGCGTTTTTACATTCTCGGATGATACAATAACGATAATTACTATATTTTTCATGTAAACTAGTATAGAAGTCATGTTTATTAAACTTTGGGAGGTTATACTGTTGTTTACAAATGCATGACGTCAGAGCACAGATAATCTATGGGCCAAACATGGCCGACAGTGTTTTCACCTGTCTAAGAAAAATATATTTTAAAATTAAAGTTTTACGGTTTTTAGGGCGCAAAAAAATATAGTGTTAATTTTTTTGATCTAATAGGACAAATATTAACCATTTAAGACCTACTTAAAAAAAGTGTCAACTAGCCTATTAGGTCTGAATTTCACGTGGGTGAATTTCAAATAAAACACAGCAAAATTAATATTTCTTTAAAGAAAAAATATTGAGTTTCACATATTCTTGAATTCA
Source organism: Maniola hyperantus (assembly GCF_902806685.2). Taxonomy (NCBI): domain Eukaryota; kingdom Metazoa; phylum Arthropoda; class Insecta; order Lepidoptera; family Nymphalidae; genus Maniola; species Maniola hyperantus. Next base: position 9,551,060 of record NC_048548.1, on the reverse strand, counting down.
GGGGTTCACCACAGTTCCTCCAGAGAGTTTGATTTCTGAAAATGCAAAAAAGGCTCTAGAGGAATTCTTACAACATGGTGAATTTGGAAGAACTGAAATTGGTATGAAAAATGAGGTCAGTAGATATTTGTTTTGTTTTTTAAATATTAATACTAGCTTATTTCCGCGACTTCGTCCGCGTGGACTACACAAACTCCAGACCCCTATCTTACCTCCTTAGGGTTTGTATTTTGAAAGATTCTTTCTTAGCGGATATATCTACGTCATAATCTTGGTCATAATAGTTATCTGCATGCCAAAATATATCAATATTTTTTTCATACAAACATTATCAGGGCAACAAAAACAAACACAACAAAAAATAATAATTGCCAAAGTCGAGGCGTTCTCAAGTGATGATCTTTCATACATACGGCATATTTTAGATGTAAGATAAGATATTTATGTTTCACAAATCACATGGATGTATTTATAAGTCTTGCATGCTTTAAAGATTTGCTTTTGTGTACATATTCAAATAAAAAATTGTTAAAAATTACAGGCTGGTGTAGGAACTGTGGGAGCTGTTGCAATTGATAAACATGGGCATATTGCTGTTGCTACCAGTACAGGAGGCATGAGTGGCAAAGCTGTAGGACGTATTGGCGATACACCACTTATTGGTAGCGGAACTTACGCAGATGATAATGTTGGCGGAGTTTCTACTACAGGTACTATCGTGTATTTAAAACTTTTAAAATTAAGGCCTCATATCGAAAAGTTGCGACTTTTGGGAGCTCATTATTTGAATTAGGTATAAAATGAAAAAATAAGTTATTAATAAATACAATAACTGTGATATTTGACTACTTAAGTATATTGTGCTTTTGTGCCTATAGTCTAAATTCATCATTAACAAAAAAAATAATTTGATGCAATTATTTTGACAGAAAAAAATCCGAAAACTAATTAAATTGTTTCATATTTAATCGTAAAATATACTTAGTTATTTATTTTATTTACTGTATTATTTTTAATATGTGGTTAGTTCGCCATGAAAATGTTTGATCATTGTTCATTTTATTAAAAGATACATTATATGCTCCCATCCCAGCTAACTTGCTTTATTGCCAATTCTTTTTTGGTAAACTACAGTGAATAAATCTATCCTTCAAATGAGAACTTATCAAATAATAATTAAGTATATCTTTTAATTTGATACAGGTCATGGTGAATCTATTCTTAAATACTGTCTGGCGCATAGCATTATTAAACTCATGGAAAATGGCACCGATGCTGCTACTGCAACTAGAGAAGCTGTTACTGGTAATTATTGCATTTTTTTTCTTTTTACTGTAAGAGTTTTACGCATGAACCTGCCATTTACAAGTTTTATTTAGTTATGTACCTAATAAACTAGGTAGAAAAAGAAAGATTCCTTATATTAGTGTTAGTTGCTAAGAAAAACACAAACACACATACTTTTTTCATTTTATTTTTAACTAAAAAGTTTTTTTAGGAATGACTGATCGTCTCAAAAATACTGCAGGTGCCATAACTTTATCCAAGAATGGGGATGTTGGCATTTTTTTCAGCTCCAAAAGAATGTCTTGGGCTTATATTAAATCAAACAAAATATACTATGGAATCGAACATAATCAAATCCTGGAAGAAGATTATATTTCAACGTAAATATACTTAAGATATAAGGACGACAAAGTCAATGTGGAATAGGCACAGCAATATCTTAAAAAAAATTTTTTGAAACATTTTTTGGGAACCATATTATGTTTATTTATATTATCAAAATAAAATATTTACAATATTAATTTGGCCATTATTTTATTAAAAGTCTTCACCTAAATCCATACTAATATTATAAATGCGAAAGTATGTCTGTCAGTTACCTTTTCACGGTACATCCTAGTTAGCGCATTAGCCTAACGCAAGTTGAAAGCGTACCAATGTGGTTAGACCGTGTGGTAGGCAGTGACGTGCAGGTCATAGAGGCATAAATGCACTGCTTACCTTAGTCCTAATAGCTCAATGCTTATTTTTCATTATAACTGAATAGGTAGGTACATACATAGAAATGCCTACCCCGGCTTGAATACCTGTGCACGCCACTGTAGGTAGGTAAGTAATGGCTTAAAACACCAAAAATTAAAGCAAAATTTATTCAGAATCTGGGAAAGCTAGAAACTTTTTTACTATCCAGTAACACATTATGTCTGGTAATGGCATTTTTAATAAATTGTAATACAATTTATAACGCCATGGCTCAACTTTGTAAACTTGCTTCGGCTTATTTTCAGTAAGAGCTTTTACAAAAGTTTCAATAATAACTTCATTGCTCATAGAATCGTATCTCGTGTTATTTGATGCTTGCCCCAAATATTTGTTTAAAGTTGTAATTCTTTTTTCATATATTGATTTCTGTTCTTCAGTTAAATGACTAAGCATTTTGTTCCCATTTTCAACTTGATTATTGGTTATATTGCTTGATCCAATGAATCCGCCTGTAACAGTTTTAAAAACATCAAAAAGTTTAAAATATTAAACCAACTAAGTAACTATGATCTTTGTTTAATCGCGGTGCAATGACGTGCTACGCGTTTTTTTAAAAATAGTTCAACTTATATAATAGCTAGGTACCTATACCTAGATTGAACTACCTCTACATAAAAAAGAAACCGAAAATGATAAGTGAAGTCAAAAATATTTCAACATTTTAGAATAGATACCACGCTGCGCGTCCACACTGCATCAACATGCATTGAGCCTTAAATTTTTCTGTGGTACCTACCTATTGTTTTTTACGTGATTCTTGAGGTCTAAGTACTACATTATTCTAGCTCATAACACCTCACAAACCATTCCATAAGACTATTACAGTACGTGGCAGAAAGTAATGTAATCGGCTTTGTAGAGCGTTGTGTCTGTCACTCACACCTATATCACGTTCGGTCGGTCTCAACGACAGAGACATTGCTCTATAAATCCGCTATCTCCTTCTAAAGGTACATTACATGTACATTATTTTCTGCCACGTAATTTTTAGCTTAAATGTAGGAACCTCAAAGAATCCGTTTAGCAGCTCAGTTACATAATATATAGGTACAGTCAGCAATAAAGCTAGTTTTGCTTCTGCCAGTAGGTACAAGTGACTATGGACGGGTGTAAACCTAGCTTTTTTGCTGACTGCACCTACTAGAGGGAATTTAAATTTAATTTATATTCAAACACCTACCTGGTATAAAAGAGACAACACTGAGGCCCTCGCGGAAGTGTTCTAGATGTAGCGCACGTGTCCAGGCCAGCAGTCCCGCTTTGCTGGCACTGTAAGGTCCAAAGCCTGGCAACGGCTGCAATCCGCAGTGACTTGCGACGTTTATGATACGGGGATTGAAGTTCTGTCATAAGGAAACATTATAGTTGGGAAATATCACTCCAGCCACTGGCGCGGGCGTAACGCTCGACCAATGTTATGTGAAGGAGTGCATCTCTTGAGCAATCAGCGAAAATCAAAATGAAAATGGAAATGAAAATAATTTATTTCACATAGGACATCATGGTGCCAATTTATGATAAGTCAAGACTCTACACTACACAGCGTGCTAAAGGGTCTTGACTCTTGACAAACTAAGTTCGCAAACGGAAATCTGACAAACGACAGACGTAGATATTAATTTGTAGAGCGTGTCTACAAAATATACCCATATGAGAACCAAACTTTGTTTGTGTGGGGTGCGCTCGAAACAACTTCTCTGAAGCTTTTACCGATTAGATACCGGGTGCCTCTTGCGGAAGGTTCCTTCGTGCTTCCTACCCACATACTTGCCTACAACCGAGCCTGCGAAGCCGGGAGAATTATCTAGACTCATTTTGACTTATATAGATTGTTTACATTGTTTTTACTTACAAATTATTGCTTTCAGGTCAAAAGAGTTCTTATCTGGAATCTGTGCAGTGGGTGATTTATCAATTAGTTGAAAAAGTATGAGACCAGGAAAGTGTCCATGTAAAAATACAACGTAATATTAAATCCTCTTTGAGTGGGAGTTGAGCTCAGTCAACCTGTCGATTCCCGTGAAACTTTATTTTATTCGATTATAAGTTGGCCCATAACTGTGATCGCACTTTGTGGTAAGTTATGGTGCAGTCTAAAGTGGTAGCAGGCTGACTTGGTAGTTTTATTAAACCCATTCCACATATCGGTTTATACAAGGATTCGTACCGGAACGCTAAGTCGCTTCGTCACCATCAACAGTCGATTGACGTCCACTGCTGGACATAGATCTCTGGTAGGGACTTCCACACGCCACGGTCTTGCACCTCCTGAATTCAGCGACTTCCTGTGACTCGCCTGATGTCATCCGTCCTCTAATTGGACCACCTAAATCGCTTGTAGGTACTACCTAACATATCAAGACACATGTTTTACTTAAAGAATAAAACTTACATGAATAGCTCCATTTTTCCTTAGTTCCGGCAAAAATGATGTAACTACCCTCATTGCTCCAAGTAAATTTACGTTTATCATGTTTTCTATCATTTGCGGTGTTAGCCATTCATAGTTTCCAATAGTCATAACTCCAGCGTTGTTTACTACAGCAAACAGTTCTAAAATCAACAAGAGAGAACTTTATATAAATAAAATCGGCCAAGTGCGAGTCGGACTCGTGCACTCGGTTCCGTACTACAGTCGTATTTTTTCGAAATTTTGCACGATGAATAAAAAATTAGGTACTGTACATAAAAATAAATTAAAAACTGTTTTAGAATGTCCAGGTAAAGCCTTTTTGTATGATACTTGGTATATTAATCTTACTAATGAAGTTAAAAATACTAAATTTTTTATCAATAGACTGTTGGATTTACTTACTGTAATTTGGATTTTCCTGTAGTACGTTTTTGACATAATCTTGAAACTCGGTCACGCTTTTAGAGTCTGTGACATCCAACTTATATGGGTGGGCGCAAAGGTTTTTGAGAGTTTTAGCAGCTTCAGTATCGGATCCATTGTGCATTCCTGTAAGAATAGAGTAAAGTAAGTACCTATTTTAAACAACCTAATTCAAAACTAAGAGATCTCCTGACAATATCTCTGATTACTAAGTAAGATTAGATATTAACTAATCTAAATATATAAAGGGAAAAGGTGACTGACTGACTGACTGACTGATCTATCAACGCGCAGCTCAAACTACTGGACGGATCGGGCTGAAATTTGGCATGCTGATAGCTATTGTGACGTAGGCATCCGCTAAGAAAGGATTTTCGAAAATTCAACCCCTAAGAAGTGAAATAGGGGTTTGAAATTTGTGTAGTCCACGCGGACGAAGTCGCGAGCATAAGTAAGTCATCTAAATATAAGACAGCGTAGTGTGGGACGCCCTCCAGCACGATTGACCAACGATATAAAGAGGCTGGCGAGAAGTGGCTGAATGAGGAAAGCTGAGGAATGGGTGTGGTGGCGCTCTTTAGGGAAGGCCTATGTCCAACAGTGGACGTCCACAGGCTGATGATGATGATGATGATCTAAATGTATAAAAGGAAAAGGTGACTGACTGACTGACTGATCTATCAACGCACAGGCCAAACTACTGGACAGATCGGACTGAAATTTGGCATGCAGAGCTATCTGCATTATGACGTAGGCTTCCGCTAAGAAAGGATTTTTGAAAATTCAATCCCTAAGGTGGTGAAAAAGGTGCTTGAAATTTGTGTAGTCCACGCGAACGAAGTCGCGAGCGTAAGCTAGTTGTGATAATAATATTTTACACCTACCTACGCGCGTTCTGGTCGCATATCTAACTTTTCTTACGTGTTTTTTATCCAAGAAGTATAATAATTATTATCTTACGTTAGAACACGAAATTAAGCCGAAGCTCCCGGTTGTCATCGCTAACATAATATTATGGTAATATCGCTAAACCTAAAGCTGAGGTCCCGAGACCCGTAGGTACTCCTAGTTCAGTGTTGTTTGTATGCTGACGGAACTGGGATGCCAATCTAAATATGCGCTGAGGATGGCCACCGAAGGGGTTTTAGTGGGAAGAAATCCCACATAACTCGATCTCTCCTCAAAGAGATCGGGTATCTTGAGAAAATTTCCCCTCCGGCAACAAAAAAAAAGGTACTCCTAGTCCAGTTCTATGCTGAAGGAACTGGGAGGCCAAGGTAGGTATTATAGGTATTATAAAACCTCTATTATCACCGATATCCGACCTATTTCCCATGGAAAAAACTGTAGGTATGTAACTGTGTAAGGTATGATCCATACTTCCATACTAATATTATAAATGCGAAAGTGTGTCTGTCTGTCTGTCTGTCTGCTAGCTTTTCACGGCTCAACCGTTCAACCGATTTTGACGAAACTTGGTACAGAGATAGCTTGCATCCCGCGGAAGGATATAGGCTACCCTTTTATCCCTGAAAATTAAAGAGTTCCAACGGGATTTTCAAAAACCTAAATCCACGCGGACGAAGTCGCGGGCATCATCTAGTATGATAATAATGTAGGAAAAAAGTAAACCTGCTATTGTGACCAGTCCTTCTCTCGCTGCCCGTGCTGCTATAGCCCATCCGAGGCCACTGTCGCATCCTGTTATGGCTATAACCTTCGTCCAAGACATTACCTACTTCTTATTCTGAGAAATAAATAAAAACTAACTCTCTGTCTTTACTTTATTAAAAAACTGATCAAGTGCGAGTCAGACTCGCGCACCGAGGGTTCCGTACTCGGGTATTTTTTTCGACATTTTGCACAAAAAATCAAAAACTGTTATGCACAAAAATAAATAAAAATATGTTTAAGAATTTGCAGATAAAGCCCTTTCATATGATACCCCACTTGGTATAGTTATTTTACTTTGAAAATTTAAAATACATACCTACTGTCTATCTGTCTACCTTTTCAGAGCCCAATTAAAATATTGTATAGACTTACCTGCGTGCCCGTGTTTTTATGAACACAGCCAGGAATACACTGAACGTTTTGCAGATCTTTGCCGGAAGCATTGCATACAGAATAGGTAGGTGTCAGATTTCGTTGCATATGTATAACGAATTTCATGTTTGTATTACGTCTTGCTGTGATAAAAGAATCGCATAATATGACTCCGGTTTATGTTTTTACAGTGTTTTATCACTACCCATAATATTGTAAATGCGAAAATGTTTGTTTGTTTGCAATTTTAATTAAGAACGTACGGGCTGCTTTATTCACGATCTTAGAATTTTATAAACTTTTAAATAATGTTGAACCTTAGAACAAAAGAGCTGCCAATAAAAGAGGATAATTTCGGCACGAATACCCAACTGACGGATTAGAGCTATTGAACGGAAGTAATCTTGTATTTCTGCTCCACTTCCCTTGGGATCGTTTCCAAAGTATTTCGAAAACACGTTGATATTATAATGTCACTAGAGTTCTCCACTCCACACAACTATTACTGTAGGAATATTCTGTAGATACCTGAGAATTAAGAAAACTTAGAGAGACTTTGAATTAATGAATGAATGAATATACAACTTATTGTTGTAGTAGGTACATCACAAAATTATTCCAGAAAAAGACATACAAAGCAAAACAAAACAAAAATATAGGCAGGTACAATTTGGTGGCCTTATGGCTACCAGACTGTGTGGTTAAGATACACACAAGGCAAGGCAAGGTACAGACAAGGCAAGTTGGCACACCAAACAATAGTGTGGACTTTGGGAAATATTTAATAATAATAATTCAATGAATGGGTATATCCTGTCGTTCACCGATGGCTGACGAGCTTTCGCGAGTGAAGAGCGTGCATTCGATGTTCGGCAAATAATCAAACTTATCACCATTTCACTCGTAGCATATTATAGGTACCTACTATTGAAAATCAATTGTTCTGGTATTAGCTGTTATACTTACGAGTAATTTCCTGTCTAGCTCCGAAAGCAAATATTATATTAGGTGACTAGGTGCCTACTCTTTTGTCGTCGTATCAACTGATAGCTGTCCATTGTTAAGAGGAGGCATGTTAGGAGTCTCCCGAAACCTACTTAATGAGTTTTTCGAGGCGGGGTCACATGAGTCAAAAAATTACTCATGTGTGAGGTGTTAAGGTTGGAATGGTGTCCTGCCACACCGGGGTCACAATTCCTACACCTTGTAGGTACTCACTAAATACAAATCCTGTTCACTTCACTCCCAGTGGGAAACTCGCTAATTTGTGACACGAGTCACGACGGGATATTTATCGTTGCGACCCTTTTATTTTGTGGCACTGGTTTTTATAAATTCTCTCGCTCAAGATAGGTATAAATCCGCGACAGGTCGAGAAGGCAATCAGGGAGGAAACTACCCACACAGCCCCCGCTCTAATCCGGTGCGGGCGAGTGCGGGTGACCTGTGGGTGTGCGGGGCGTCCCACCGCCTCATACCCCGATTGCCATCTCGACCTGTCGCGAACTATCGGTATGTTAACCTTCCGTGCCTGCACACGTGGCATGTGTATCACGAGTATGTAAAGGTATTCAAATACAATGGCCATTGATGTCAGAAGTAAGAAAATACGCTCTATATTTTTGAAACAGAAGCAGTTTGTGCTTCAGATACGAAACTATCGGGATTTCCTCCCTTCCCCCCTTCCTTTTAGAGCTCCTCGCTGACTTGGGTAACGTGCTTGGATTCAGGAGTGAGCTCGAGTGGCTGGGGTAATGCGACGGGGAGACCGGCGGTCTTACTTACTACGGACAACTAAGCTAAGTGTGGAAAAGAAACCCAAGATTGAAGAAAAACTAAAATAAATAAATCGTGGGGCGAGGATGCTAGATCCTTTTTTAAGGACCTTTGATTCCGTCTCGCGGAATCCACGGGGGACCGGAGGGCTGGCAGTTACTTCGGTCAGCATATTAGTCTGGCCATTCAACGAGGTAACGCTGCCAGCGTTCTGGGCACCCTGCCTCGTTGCGGTGGTTTAGATGATATTTTCGATCTGTAATTTTTACGTTCAATTGTTTAAATTCATATTAAATAAAGTAAACAAATTTTGAAAATTGCTGAAAAAAAAAATATATAATAAGTACCTACCCAAACATATTTTGCAACAAAAAATGATCTCTAGGTAAGGACAAATAAAGTTACAATAAAGCTTCCAGTAAGCACTTCTACCAAAATTCGTTTTAGATCTTCCTTTTGTCTTTCGGCATGATTTAAAAGGCCCGTTCACGGAATAGCGGTCATCCCACCGACACTTTTAAAGAGAAGGGCTCTCAGGGGAAATCTGCGCGCCCCCGGCCACATTCTGATAATAGTGTTTGCTCATTTAAGTGCTTTGATGTATTGTGTACCTACGTAGGTAGGTAGGTACTTCGAGAAAATATTTACTTTCAATTTTTTTTGTTGCTAGGTATAATATACCAACATTTTTAGGGTTCCGTATCTAAAAAGGAACCTTATTGTATGATCACTTCGTTGTTGTCGGTCAGTCTGTCTGTCTGTGAAGAGTTAAAATAAATTTAAAGTTAGAAAAGTATTAAGGATGGAACGCTAAAGAAAGTTGGGGCCCGCTTGGACTTGACTAAGTCTTGACAGTTCCTGAAATTATTTAGGTCGTGAGACAATACACCAGATGTGGCTCAGAACATTAATTTTAATCAAAAAGCTTTTCCGAGCACTTAAATGGTCGATGTCAAAGAAGAGTTTAGGATGCATAAAGCTTGTAGGTGCCTATTGGCGTCAGATAAAAGAGCCCTGATCTTGAACCTGCGCAGTGGTTGATTTATTTGGTCGTACGAAGTGAGGTGAGAAGAGTATAGAAGAGAGTATAGAGAGTGAGAGGTAGAGTATAGAAGGAGACCCAGGCAACAGTAGTAACAGAAATATTCGTATCTAAACAACACAACCACAATCGTTTCAAATTGATCGCCTGTCATTTTCAAAGGGAATTCCGTAGCTGTGTCGTCTAATTGGTACCTAAGTCGAAAAGGAAAACTAAGTCAGTATTCACGCAGGTACAGGACACGAAAATCAATTAGCACGAAACATTGCCACTTCGTTGACACAACAGATTGAATCCGTTGGACCGTTTGTCCTTTAACAATGGACTTTACTGTTGGTTTACTTCGATTTACAAAATCAAGTTAGTTCCTGTCTGTTATCTAGTTATTTAATTTTCTTTTTGGTACAATTTTTTCCGGGATTCCTTGCGCTTGTGTCAAAACTGGTCAAGTGCGTGTCAGGATACTTGTTGGATAGAGTTCCGTAGCCATAGAAGTTGCTGAAAACTTTGGCACATAAAAATTATTCTTGAACGGTAGTTTTCCTAAATTATAAAAAAACGTCATAGTACTTAACAATAATATGTATAATGTGCGGTTTTCATTATTTTCAAAACGGTAAAAAAGCTGTGCGAAACTGGGATGGCACAAATACAATAAAATTAACATTACTTTTATGAAAGTAAACTAGGTGTTTTAGATGTTTCCAAATGTTATTTCTCATAAGGAGGTACTGACAGCTATTGGTAAAATTTCTTTCTTCCTTATCCCCTTTAGCTTATGAAAATGTCACCAACCGAAGGAAGTTTGGAAGCTAATATACTCGTAGAAATTTTCATCTGCTACTAAGTGATTTACTTCTTGCGGAAGCAGCCATCCCCTCTCATCTCCCGTACGGAATTCGATTACTGTTTACAATATTATCCTTAAGGCTTGAGTGTTTTTCAATAAACTAGCTTTTAGGAAATTATACACAACCGTCAAACCCATTAGACGCATTACGCTACAATTAGAGCTGCATTTTTCAGTTCTGTGAATGCAAGTAATTATCAGCAGCTCTCACTCAGCGCAGTCAGGACTCTCCGTAAATATGCGAAAGGTCTAAGAATCACAATATAAGGGTAAGGAGTAAGGACTAAGGATAGATCACGTCCGATGTCCATTAAATCGATGCGATCGAGGCAATATCTCCTACCTAATCGAGCTGCTGGCGTCACATGTTATTTCATTCGCTTTTTGGGACTTCGACTGTTCTTGTAGATCTTGCGGCTGACATCTCCGACACACTTTCGCATTTATAATTTGCGTAATGAAGAGTATTTTACTTAATTAACTTAAATTGTTGGCGTTGTTAACATATCTACTCTGATATGGATTTATTTCTAGGAATAGCTAAACAATGCGGCTAATTCCGCTGTACACAAACTCTAAACTAAACTAAAATGGCACGTCCCTTTCATAATGTTGCTTGAAGAAAATGATAGCACTAGATTTAGATCCGTTAATTTAGTTTAGTTTAGAGATTGTGTACCTACAAGAGAATCGGCCCCAATGAACATCTATAAAATAATGTAAGTACTTACGTAGAAGTGGACCCTACGTAAAATTGAAATTCAAATTGATTAGTAAGGCAAATTGGATCCCTTTATGCGCATATTTATGAGAAGTGTTTATAATGTTAAAAATATCAGTTAGGTATCTAGGTCTGTCATTTTGTGATACTTTTGTAATTAATTTACATCAAAAATATGATTGTATCTCTTAGGTGTACGTTGCAATAGGTATACTTGTTGTTACCATTTTATACAATTTTACAAATATCGGAATGCCTATTATGATATTTGCTATCGCCTGATAATATGGATTGATTACAAATGACCTAAGTACCGATCCTATACACACAAATTCGTTCAGTAATTTTGCAGGATGATTATAGGATGGTGGTAGGTAGGTATATTGTTCGGTAGACCTATGTGTATTTTATAAAATAAAATAATAAAATACACACACGCACTTATATATAATTATATATGGATAATTAGATACCAAACTACACAAAAAACCTCTGTAATAACCAAATAATAATAAAAAAGTGTTTAACTTTACATAAAATAATCTAGGTATCTGTAGAGGCAGAATATCTTCAGTGCAAAATGCGCAACACGGGCTACGAAAGGAAATGATATCCTGAACAGATTATCTAGTTAATTTCCCGCCGCAACCACGTGCTATTTCCGTTCGAGCACTCTAAAATAAACTAAATAAAGCCGCTAAATGAAACAAAGTTGATTTTATTTTTCAATCACATTTGGGATACCTACTAATATTATAAAGTACGAAAGTGTGTCTGTCTAGGTATCTGTATATCTAAATAGGTATCTGTCTGCTAGCTAGTACAGAGATAGGCTTACATATCCCAAACCAATAAACTTGTCAAAGGATGCTTTTTATTCCGGAAAATCAAAGGGGAACTACCTACTTATTTGGTTCCCACATACTAAATCCACGCAAAGAAGTCGTGGGAATCATGTTATTAGTAGGTCTACTTTATTTTAGTAGGTACTTCTGAACTCGAAAGATTTCAGTTGTTACAGACCTCCCTAATTTTTTATTTATTTTGGCAACAATTATTCACACCAAGAGTCAAATAATAATTTCGGTTCTGCCTAAATACTACCTCAAAAACAAAATCACAACCCGCGATGTCTGTGTATAGGTATTGTATAAAGAATAAAGAAGTATAAAGACCCATCGGCAATCGCATTTGAGCAATGGAATAGTAACAATAGGGAATAGGAAAAGTGTTGTAATTATAATGTGTAGACGAAGGAGGTGACTAGGCATGTCCAAGTCGCCTGGGAAATTATAAGCTCTGGATGGAAACGTTCATACGCCCACTGAGGGTCATAATTTTGTAACTGCAATTTCCAAAATAAGATTTTGTTTGGCTCAAAAGGCGCGCCTAATCACAGACACAGACTCCTGAAGATCTGTTTTTTTTAAATCGATGCAAAAAACAACTGAATGCGAAAATGATATTTATATATGCAATGAAAGTTAGTAAAAAATATAGCTAAGTATAGAGCATAGCTATTTTTACCTATATGAAAACAAAATTTAACTTTTTTCTAAAGCACATTAAAACCATGTTCATTTTCTTATTTCCAACGTGTAGAGCTTGTGCTACAACAACGGCCTAGGGTAGAATTGGATCTTCTGACCTTTCGGATTTTAATCCACCCTTAAACAGTTGAGCTATTGAAGCTTCTATAATATATATTATATTAAGTACTAGCTGATGGCCGCGACTTCGTCCGCGTGGAATTAGGTTTTTTAAAAATTCCGTGGGAACATAAAAAGTAGCCTATGTCACTCTACAGGTCTTTATATATACCTACCCATGCAAAAAATCACGCCAATCCGTCGCACGGTTGCGACCTGATTGAAGGACAAACCAACAAACAAACACACTTTTACATTTAATAATAACGGTACTACTGATAAGGGTACTGATAAAAGTTTTAACTTAATACTACCATTGATAATGCTAAGCTAAATAAGGCATCAAATTTGAATAATCCGTGCTAGCTTCATGGATTAAAGTAGTGCTGTAGTTAGCATGAATAGAAGTTAACGATGTGCCAACCGTCTGGGATATTATGAGCCAGCTCAAAGTGGTCACGCGCTAGAAGATTAAGTTTATTTTTATTTTTATGAGCAGATTTTATGTTTCCGGTAGGAAAATGAAGCCTAAGGGTTAAAGAAAATAAAAATTATGTCACACTAGATGATGCCCGTGTGAAATTTGGATGAAGCGTTAAGACAGTGAGCTTTAATAGTGATGATAAATTAAATCCAATGATTACTAATGAAAGTTATCATCAATCAATTATTTGAAATGTAGGTAGTTGTAAATTTTGTCAGGTAAGGCCAAAATATTAAGTAACTAAAAATCAAGCAAAGCATTTGCTGTGTTATTTAAAAGTTAGAATCCTAATCATTTAAACTGGCTTCTATAATAATAAGAAGCTAATAACCTAATGTTACTTTTATCTCAATTTATAAAATAAATAGCAAAAGAGGGTAGGTTATAAAAACAGAAGTAAAACCAACCAAGTCGAATAATAATTGAATTGTATTGTTCAGCATTGATCTATTTATATTCAAATGAATCTACCACCCATTTCGCTAAGGTGTTTAGTCATGGAGAAGAAAGGGCAAAGAAACTCCATAACACACATCTTTTAAAACATTTGAACATTTAGTAAAGTAGTAGGTACATATTTGGTACACAGTTACAACAGGTAACCTATAAAAGGCAAATGATTACATTACATTATAATAAAATATAAGAATACTTAACTTCAGTAAGGTCCGCCGTGTTTGCTCTGGGCTGTCGATACAAGACTGTGTCCTCTCTGTCGAGGTAAGGGTACTTTTATAACACTGCCATCGCAAACAAGGCGGATGTCGAATATCACATGATCTTAATATTAATCATTATTTATTTTAGGTTTGTTGACAAAAGGTATGTTGACACCAATGATATTAGAAGAAAATAGGTAGATACGTTATACGCGGACCGCAAGTGGCACGTTAAAACTAAGCTAATTAGCAAACCTGAGCTCAGTCGCCCGCTGGCGTCGCGCTATCGATGACGTCGTTGATAGTATGTGTATTTTGTTTTCGTCTCCCAAAACAACCGAAAATGCCGTCGTGTGTGATGAGATTCTGCACAAACTACACAAGCAAGGTTTCCAAAAGTCAAGGAATCACATTTCATTCGTAAGTAAAACTATTTCTTTTATATAATTCGTATTTTTCACTTATTTAACAATAACAAACTCGTGCACGTTCGTGTAAAATGCAACTCATTGCAATTTGTACCTTATGTCACATGCCATAAGTACGTATCAAGTTATCGTTGTACGTATTTTAAAGTTTCCGATCAAAGAATATAAAATAAACAGATAGGTCTCTTCTGAGTATTGACAATTCAAATAGTGTGCATATTTCCTGTTTTAGGGAAGGATAAATTAACTATGGTCTAACATCTTTTTACGGTCCACTGCTGGGTCTCTTCATACAATGAGGGAATTTTGGCTATGGGTATGTAGATTGTGTAATAGTAAATATTTTCAAAAATAAAAAATATTTTCATTTCACATTTTATTCCTTTACCTACCTTCCCGCGGCTTCGTCCGCGTAAAATTTAGTAATTTTATTTCGACTTCTTTTCCATGTATGGGAGCCCCCTTTATTTAATTTAATTTAATTTTTATTATTTTTATTATAGCGGCAATAGAAATACATTCTGTGAAAATTTCAACTGTCTACCTATTACGGCTTACGAGATACAGCCCGCTGACAGATGGACGTACAGACAGCGGAGGCTTAGTAATAGGGTCCCGTTGGCACCCCTTGGGCACGGAACCCTAAAAACGAGCGGAACCGCGGGAAAAAGCTAGTTCGTAATATATTAAATACCACAGTATAAGGTTTTTATTTTACTATACAACTACAGTGTAGGCACAAATCGGCATTAGCCGAAAAGACTTTACTGTTTTTTTTTTCTTTGGAGTTTCTAGTTTACCGTCTCGTCCCGTCTCTTTTACGCTCGCATTATTAGGCATATATCCGTCCTTCTTCCACTCTTCTGTGCAGGACGAGGTAGTGCAAAATATAACCGTCTCTTTTTCGTGCGCAACTGAAGCTGATGTTATTAGTTCACCGTCCTTTACTCTCTGTTGTGTGAGGTTAAAATACTATCTATGCGATTATGTGTGTTGAGTCTTTCGGCGCTGACGCAGCGTGCCATTAATAAACATCGAATTTGATATAAGTAACCTATCTACCTCATTTTCTTCTAATATCATTGGTTGACACACCTAATTTACAATAATAAAATCAGTGACATTGATGGTCTACGTTTTAATAATTTACAATAATAATAAGCGACTTAAATTGTCAGTTTACACAACATTATTATTTCACATAATAGCTATTGCCAACTGTATGTTGACAATAGCTTAGTATAATGTCACTCTTAGTATATTGACAATATTTAATTTACAATGAATAATTAGAGACATGTATTGATAATTTATATAATATTATTTATCGTATTGTCACATTCCTAAATATTAAATTAAACAACATACAAGAAAAGATACTATTTAAATCGTATGATTTACATTGACATTGAATCCGGAAACGGAATAACAATTCTGTTTTAAATATTACAACAAATATTTATTTCAGACTCCCAAGTTTATGATTAGATGAATTTTATAACACAATAATTATGAATCCAATTTTAACCGGCTCAATCGATTGTCCTAGCTTACTCTCAGCCTTTTCATTTAATGCTCAACCTTTAAGAACGCGTCACACGCGCCTTCTAAATGTTCCCAAATCTAAATCAAATTATGCGCGAAATTCTATAATTCCACGCTTGGTACGTACTTATAACAATCAGTTCGCTGAGTTTGACTTATTTTACCTATCAAACAATAAATTTAAAAAGGAATTAAGAAACTATCATCGTAAAACAAAAAAAAAAAGTAGCTAACATCTAAATATGCATGCAATCATACACTCCCATTTACACACACACACACATGCACACACGCTCACACATACTCATAAGCACACACTCACACACGCATACACACACACATACAATCATACACACACTGTTGTAATTTTATTTTATTATTGTATATACCTACATTTATTCTAACTCTATTCTGTTAAAATAGTTTAATTATAATTTTAAGTAATCTCTTTTGGCCTTCTGTTATACCTAGATTTAAATTTAAATAATAATTATGTATTTACGCTGTTGATTACTTTCAAATAAACAAAATAAAAAATAAAAATAAAATAACACCCGCGATCTCGTCCACACGAATAGGTTTTTTAAAAATACAGCAGAACTCATTAATTTTCCGGGATATAAATAGCCTATATTAATTCAGGATAGTTTAGAATAAGCTGTGACCAAAACAAACGAACACTTTTTGGGTTTTTCTTTCACGGTTTATTGCGATGTTCTAGCTCGGAAAAGAAATATTTCATACATCCAAAATATGATATTCATAATGATGTACGGAACTCGAAAAGAGCTACTAGCACTTGAGCGGTTTTTGTAATATTTAGCTGAAATACAATCTATGTGCGTAGACACCATATTATTTACAGAGATCGGCACAGTCGATTGTTTTCACATTTCACACACCATAGAACTCGGGCCGTAATTTGAAACACTCTGCTATTCAAAGTTCAAACGGCCTGAAAGACTGCCTTAGCTATAGCAGTCCTGCTTTTATTTTGCACATTCCACCCCCTCGTTGCACCGTGTGGCACAATCGTCAGTACAATGATCTTTTGACTAGCACCCTGCAAGCATTTTTAGCCGTCATTTCAGAAACAGCGAAATCAGACGTCATGAAAGGAAGGAGTCTTTTTTGACCTAAGTAGTAAGTACCTACTTTACCGTTTTCCGGTTGTCTCATGTCTGCCTAGATTGTAAGAACTGCATGGTTACTAGAGTAAATATGAACTAAACTAATTTGATCAAAGTAATGATTTTATTAATTTTAAGTTTTTAATTTTTATCGACAAATAAAAACATCAAATTAATCGTGGTATGTACCCGTTATCTACATTTAATACTACAAATAATTTGATCAATTTCGTACTGCGGTCAAGTGCCGTAGCACAAGACTACTGCCAACCAACTATTTGTCTTTATCATCTATCTCCTCCACCGTCTCACACTACAAACACAGCTACAACTACAACTTATTAAAATGGATTAAATAACAATTATTTCCTTTTATATTGACGATTGCAATCAAATATATTATTATCAAAGGTAGGAAGGAAGGAAAACAAAGCGCAAGTAGGTGGAAATGTTTAACTAATTTGACGTGATAAAAGTAAAAGCAAGCACCGACTCCTTTGTTGGTTACTTATCTTCATTGCTGTTTAGAAAATAAAGCGGTAGTCGTAAGTCTCGGGTGGTTCTCCAAGTATACCTTCCGAGATTTATGTGTCACCTCAGTTCAACGCTACCTAAGACTGCCACAGTTTGTAGTCTCTTAATGGAACCATAAAGCCTTTATTACTGCACGGCATATTAATTTTAGACTTTACAAGATTTTGGGATCGAGTTTAGATTATTAGAATAGAACGTAATAATTATTTTCGTTACTATAATAATATGTTGGTACTTGCCTACTCCGACTTCTCAAAACAATAATTTAAGACTAATTGCATGATATAGATTTTTTTGGATAAAGAAAGCATGTTTTTTTTTTGTCATAGTTAGTAGTATAACAACAGAGAGACATAAAGAATGTAAACTTATAAATCAAATCGCGCAAACATCGTGTGAGATGTAAATCTGCATTTTATATTGAGCCTCAATTTTGACTTTGCTTGCTAGCTTTTCATGGCTCATCTGTTTAACCAATTTTGATGAAACTTGGTACAGAGCTATCTTACATCCCGGAAAGGACATAATCTACTTTTTGTCTCGGAAAATCAAGGGGTTACACGGTATTAAAAATCGAAATCCACGCGGACGAAGTCGCGGGCATCAGCTTTTTTTTTAATTTAATTTAATTTATTCAGATACAAGTTAGCCCTTGACTGCAATCTCTCCTGGTGGTAAGTGACGATGCTGTCTAAGATGAAAGCGGGCTAACCTGGAAGGGGTATGGCACTTTTTAATAAACCCATGCCCCTTTGGTTTCTACACGCCATCGTACCGGAACGTTAAATCGCTTGGCGGCACGGCTTCGCCGGTAGGGTGGTAACTAGCCACGGCCGAAGCCTCCCACCAGACCAGACCAGAAATTAAGGAATTATAAAATTTCAAATCCCCGCCAGGAATCGAACCCAGGACCTCCCGCTAATAAGACCACAACGCTTACCACTGCGCCAGGGAGGTCGTCAATCTCGTCGAGCTCATTTTCTATATCGTATTGTTTTTGACAGGTAGTTACAGGAACAGAATAAACCTACTCTCACATAAAACTTACAACACTACAGGTAGTCTGGGTAATGGTAATGTAGTATGTTCCCCAAGGATCAAGTGAGTCAATCTGCTCGTTACGATGCATTCAGGCCGGTGTCGGCTCGGAAACGGCCTCTCAATTCACGTCTGAGCAGACTCGAAATATTATCTCCGGCAACAGTTTTACTTGCTAACGGGAAATTAAATGACTCTTTAACTCTTTAAGTTGCATAGACACTTTTATCTGCGCAAAGATTTGTTGATGTTTTTGATTCAAAGTTCAAACTTATCTTTTGTGAGGTTACTATAATTTTATAATTATAGGACTCACGACTAAGACTCAGAATACCTACGTCAACAAATTCACATCGAATTGAAATTTTATCAAACAAGTACCTACTTCCATTCAGAGAGTAGGTATAGTCCGCGATAGATTGAGATCGTAATCGGGGTATGTGGGAGGGCGACGCCACGCGCGCACCCGCACCGGGTTAGCACGGGGTTTGTGCGGGTGTGCGGGGCATTCCTCCACGATTGCTATCTCGACCCGATCGAACCTATGTAGAGTTTGTGGTACCTAACTTAGTTTGTTATTGATTTGTATTGTATACTTAATATCGGGAATGTGCGTCGCTGAGTTGCAACAACTCATTCACGCAAGATTTATTCGAAATAATATAGGTATCTATTCGTAGGCAAGTAGGTAGTAATTATTACAGCATAAATTATAATCTACCCATGTGATTATAGTAAGTAGGTATACTTACAAAGCAATGTAAACTAAAATGCAACGCTACATCCACTTCGATAACTATTCTGAATTCTGAATTCTGTCGTGTGGTAATATGGCAAGCACCTACAATAATGTGGCATGCAAAATTAGGAAGTTATCTTACCATGTTTCCTGCGAAACTATTCAGCCGCGTGATGAATAGTTAGCTGTAACGTTATAATATTCACGATCGTCTCGTCGAGGGTGCATAGTTCAGACACAACTTTACTTCGACATTGTGACTGTGGCGGCTGGCGTTAATATCCTATTACGTGAGCAAACTGTACATGCACTTATAATATATCTACAAATACTTACCTACTGGTTTCGCACAAGTGTGTTATCTGTTTCTAGGGTTGCGACTGAAAATCTTATAAGCTTAGTTAACATACAAAAGGCATGGTTCACGCGATGCTGTTACTGCACAGAAGTTTGTGATATGCTCGGGAACTAATGATCCGATTCTGAAAACTATTTCACTGATAGCTAGATAACTACATTATCCCTGATTTCTATAAGTTATTAATACAATTAAGCCTCGATAGCTCAATGGTTGAAGGAGCAGACTGAAAACCGAAAGATCGTCGGTTCAAATCCTATCCGTTGCACTATTGTCGTACCTACTCCTAGCACAAGCTTTGCGCTTAATTGGAGGGGAAATTATTCTTTAAAAAACAATCATCATCATCATCAACCCATTGCCGGCTCACTAGTGAGCCCGAGTCTTCCCTCAGGAGGACGCTGGCCAAGTGCAGATTGGCAGACTTCACACACCTTTGAGTACAATCGAGAACTCTCAGGCATGCAGCTTTCCTCACGATGTTTTCATTGTTAAAGCATTGCTTAAAACGCACATACTTGGCTTCGAAAAGTTAGAGCTGCGTGTCTGGCATCGAACCCTTGACCCCCCCGACTAGTACTGCCTGACGACTAGTACTACTACAGTATACTAGTAGCTTGACCGCGCGACGTCTTAACCACTAGACTATCATCGCTAGCTACAATAACAATAAATATAATAAATGCGTTAGTTCGCAACATAATAGAAATTCCACTGAAAATGAAAATTTCAAATGTTTTAACAGCAAATTATGAGCGAAGCTTTTGATAGTTAGGCGCCTACTTAATGTTTTGAATTACAAGAATATTTCCGCTAAATTTATATTAGATATGTATAATTTTATAAGTTTTAGGTAATCCTGTTGCTTAAATAATATTAGACGCATCGAATTAAATGTTTAGTAATTTTATTTTATCCACTAGGTACCTCAGATTAGTCCGACTGCATATTATTATGTAGACAACTAGACACCTCATTATAATAGCGTGCGCACTAGCTAATGCCTGGCATACGTTGCAATGCGACTCGTGCGCCACCTACCGTACGTTGATGGTACCTTACCATGACATCTCACGCAAGTACCGAAAATAACTGTAGAACGTTTCAACTCAATCGGATCGTAGCCCGGAAATATAAACAGCGTACTTAGCTACAAGCCTGCGATCCTTTTACTAGATAACGAATCAACGTCTTTGCGCTCACTCTGTTTATTTAGCTTGTAGGAAATCCTTTGCAGGTCGTAATTACACTCAACTAAAAACACAAACAGTCGTAAATGTAAATAAATATGTCTTAACTAGTAAACTATGCTTGATCTATTAATTAGGTATGACGTGTAAAACGACGGGGATATTGCTCTTGTGAGGGTAGAATGTTCAAAATCAAACACGCTTTTAATAAATACTTAAGTAGATACCTATTACAAAATGAGTGAAAAAAGAAAAACCACGGTTTTAATTTTTGCTAAAGCTACATACTTTCAAGCAATTAGGTAGCTACTAGCTATAGGTACATTGAGCTACGAGTATGTCGTTCGCTTTTGTTCTTCTGCGAATTTCCTCGTTCCGGTGTTTGATAGCGCGCTCTTGGAAAGGCCTATGTCCAGCAGAGGACGCAAACAGGCTGATGGATTGGATTGGATTAGATTGGATAGCTATACATAATATAGAACAGGTACATCATGGTTTGATGTAATCCTGTGAACATCGATAACTAAACCGTAGCAGTGATTGCACTCTGCATTCTTTCTCTAAGCTTTCTTCTCGGAGATCGATCGAATGACAACATGAAGACTGAAAACTGTCTCTCTGTCTGTCCGTCTGTCTGTCCGCCTGTCTGTCTGTCTGTCTGTTCGTCTGTCCGACTGCAGTACGGACCCCTCGGTGCGCGAGTCTGACACGCACTTGACCGGTTTTTCATATCTACATTGTTACTACACCGACGCATGCGAAACATCAACGCCTGCAATATATAGTGCGCGACAGGTAGAGATGTATGAATCGAGGGTATGAAGCGGGGGACGCCCCGCACACTCGCACGTCACCCGCGCTCGCCCGCACCGGGATAGCGCGGGGGATTAGCGGGGTGTCCCCACCCCGATTACTATATACCCCGAGTACTATTGTAGGTTAAAGCTAAGACCGCATGCGAATGCGTCAGTGTTCTAAAGGCTTTAACATGTTGAATATTACACCCAATATAAATCTTTACGGTTTCACTTCCTATAGGATGTGAAGGGATCAAAATCCGTGTTCTAAGTAAGCTCCATCATGAGCTTTTCGGATTTAGCTTAGCCGTCTAGACGCAGTTAAAGGCTTACCTTTTTAAAGCATTTTCTCTCATACAATCTACTGTTAAGCGTGCTTATACGGACAGATATTTTAGTTTCATTGCTAACATTATGGTCCTATTTTACACTTGCGCATTCCCATTTTAAAATTTCATGGTTTCTCACATTAGACAGTCCCTATAGTCTCGACAGAAGACTATTAAGATTACAACAAGAACCCTATTCAACTCGGATTCGATAGTGCGCTGAAAATGAGCTAAAACAGAATTTTTATCAAACTTATGAGTTTTTGCTGCTTTTTCATACCTAGTTTGATTATTCAAAGATATCTGCATTTGGTTGGCTTTTTTCTCTTTAAACGTGATAATATAAAACCGGCCAAGTGCGAGTCAGGCTCGCGCAACAAGGGTTCCGTACTACAGTCGTATTTTACACTAAAAAAAGTGTACATCAAAAAGACGAGCTTTGACGTGTATAGAGTCTAGGGCTTAGACTCTATATACACGTCAAAGCTCGTAGCGCAACCGCGCTCTGGGCGGTGGCGCTACGAATAAGCTAAAGCCGCAGAGCTTATGATAGTAAGTAAGTACTTACTTGGAACATGGATTTTGATCCCCGTTCATGCACTGTGAAGGAAAGCGTTCAAGAACATCTGATATCTATAATTTTGAGTAAGGTTTTTTTGATTTATTTATCTAATAAGGTTGTCATTAAATTGACTATTTTAAAACTAGAACAATGATAAATTATAACCTACCTAACTGAATTTAACCTTAAGTATCAACCTACTTTTTTCCTTAAAAGTTTTGTACAAAATTAATTAGTCCCAGCTGTGTTAGGATGCTTCCGTAAAATTGTTATCAACGTAGAAATGACGGGGATTTGAAAAGAGTCAACAGAATTAAAAGTCTGCTATAAAGTGTTGCACTTGGGCTCAGACGGGTCCATTCATTGTGCTAAATAATAAAATCCGGAGACTTAGACTTTTATTTAGCACATTCAATGGATGCTGAACAAAGAGCACCATCACTTACAGTCTTTCATAGAAGAATTGCGAATTTGTCTATCAAAATAATCAAGCTTTTACAATAATCAATAGCGAGTCCTACTGGAAAGCCAAAGAAAATAGGCACTCCAGTCCATACCAGAACTTTTTTTATACTTTTCTGACTCTATCAATTTATGTAAATTAAAAGCATCCAAGTTTAATTTCCAGTGGTATCTACCCACAGTTTGCTCTTTTAATACTTACTTACTTACTTTTTAATTTTTTTGAAAAGGTCCAAATCTGGTCCAGTCGTACGTAATTTACGCACCTAATTTATTCTTCCGGAACAATGCTACTTAAAATTACTAAAGGTAATCAGTGTTCCATAGGCGCGTTTAATTAATAACTATAGCTAATGAACAATCTACCTTTAATCTGTCGATACTGTTGTCAAAAATTGTATAGTAATTTTTCACAAATAACAATGTTGCTAAGATTTAAGAAGCAAGTGTTAAAAATGAAGGTTTACCATAAAATTCAAAAGGTGCGAGAAATGAAACAAAAACATGTTGGACTCTAGACATGTTTAAATACTATTTCTTAGTTATTGAGATTTCAATTTAACACAGTAGATTTAATTTACATGATCGTAGTGACTTTTTCTCGAAGCGAAGCGGCGATTTAATCTCAAAAGGAAAAGTCTGACATTAGAAGGCAGAAGCTGATAACCGTTTCGAACGTTTTGATATTTTTCATCCTGTCCTCGCCGTCAGGTGTACTTGACGATGATTTATATCGCATCCAAAAGCGGAATTGAATGAATTTTTGTCTTGATTCCGTGAAATTTATTTTTTGCCCCCATTTTGATGTATTGTTACTGCAAATTTCTTATTTCATAAAAATACGATCTTGTTTTCGTTTTTTGTGGCATTATAAGCATCTACTTAAATAATATAATTTTTATCATGGAGTTGAAGAGACAACGCGCGCGTACGCGTGTTCAATTTATAAGACATCGAACTGTATCCAGCACGTTGCAGTGTAGACTGTAGGTACTTACCTAGAGCGTGACGACGACTTCAGCAGCGCGGCTCCTATAGTTCGCGACAGGTCGAGATCGCAATCGGGGTATGGGGAGGGGGGCACACCCGCACGTCATCCGCACCCGCCCGCACCAAGTTAGCTCGGGTGCTGTGCGGGTGTGCGGGGCGTTAGCTCCCCGATTGTCATCTCGATCTGTCGTATACTATACATGCGTTAGGAAGAGTTACCTATTATACGTTCACGCCATCTTCATACAGATCCATTGTATTACAACTTTTAGAAACTGCGTAGGATATGTCGCAGATGCATGTCGCTGCTGTCATTGTTTGCTGTGTTGTGTGTGTTTATGGCTAGCCATACTTTGGATGCATTTTCGAGTCAAATTTGAATCACAAGTCAAAGTCATACGAAAATGCATCCAAAGTGCGGGTAACCTAAGGCTACTTTATAGAGCGTAGGTACTTTGCTCAGACTTTACTTGAGTTTTTTTTTTTTTTTTTACTCAACTAAGCGTCAGGCTTGTGCTAGGAGTAGGTACGACAATAGTGCAACGGGCGGGGTTTGAACCGTCGACCTTTCGGTTTTCAGTCCACTCCTTTACCGGTTGAGCTATTGAGGCTAATAAAAATGAGACATTATTTATGTCAGCGCCACAATTGTGTCTCGTATGAACTCTAACTAAAGTCTGAGCAACGTCAAAATACCTATACGCTCTATAAATACAGATACAGTCTAGATCTAAATCTTGAAGGACTTTTATACTCCTACTTGGGTATGGCATTAGATAAACGAATAAAAAAGAATAATGCTACTTACTTATTAATTACTTTTATTGCACCATATGATCAGAGAAAACAAAGTTTTCTTCAATTTATGGCTGAGATATAGAACGATCAGATATATTATGCATCATAAATATAAAAACATCAACTTCTTATATTACTCCTAATCCAAGGAACATAATGGAAAACATTGGTATAGAGCGATGGTACAGTTGTTCCGCAGGGGCTATCTGCTCTTTTCCCGCTAACTACACCAATCACATAGTAGCTTGCTTTGAACATCATCATAAGAGGTCCTCCAGAATCGCCCTTACAAGTATCCTGACCGGTACGACCAGCTGCGCAGAGGTGCGAGCTGCTTAAATATGGATACGATTTCTTGCAATCATCATGAGATACCAAGTGCACCACAGTGGACTGTTTGATGTCACTAACATATTGTCCGTTGCGCCCCCATCCGGCTACTGCTAGTGGTAGATTTGAAAGATCGTTGTTATCTATGTCGATGGGTGGAAGGCATACAGGCCTTATGTATCCTGAAATGAATATAAAGCTTATGAATAAGTTTTTTGATGAAATGTTAATCAGAACATTTAAAATGTTGTGGTGAAATTCAGTTAACAAAAGTTACTTTCATTTAAATGAGTCAGCTGTTTAGCCATACATCCAAAACAAAAGCAGTTATGATGGCAAACAATTTTGTTTATAAAGTCTGTTCATAGTCAGATACCATGCAACTAGTAAAGACGTATCGCTTGGCGATTTAGGGTTGCGGTACCATCAATTATTGAAATGCGTTCCCTTTCATTTGTTTTTAAAATTAAAATAAATCCAGTTTCTTACGTGTATAAGGCGCATATCCCTGAAGCCTGATGAGCGCTATATCATTATGAAGCTGATCATCATCATACTGCGGATGAAGTATTACTTCCTCGCCGAACATCAACACGTTGTCAATACATTTCGGCTTTTGCCCTATTTCGTATTTACAATCTTTGGGAAAGGTTCTCTTGTCATATTCTGCGAGTGTTACGTTAACGCTAAAAATGAATAGTCATAAAATGTTCGGTATACCTAATCATTACATAATGAACTATCAATAAAGTTATGTTAACATATTATTTTGTTTACATAAAAAGCAAACAAACGAGCAAGCATTTGCCTTTGCTATTAAGAAACCGTAGGTATCTAGTATGATACTAGGTACCTAGTACAGTACTTAGTATCTACCAAACTTCCAGCAGCCCAAGCAAAGTGTGACAATATTTTTATTACAGCAACAAGTTTTGCAAAGTAGGTACTGGTTTTGTTACAAAATCCGGGAAAGAGATGTAACGCAAAGAAGGTTCTTAGGCTGCAGGTAGGGAGGATTAAACTTTTTTCTGTGACTTACTAAATTAATTAAAACTTTGCCTTAATTAACATATCTTTTTTTGACGTAAATATTGAAAGTATAAAATATGTAAAATAAGGATGAAGCGATACCGGACGTACACTACACCTACCTATGTAGTAGAAACCAAATTGCTATGGCCCTTCGTTAGCCCGCTTCCATCTTAGGCTGTATCGTCACTAAAGGGCTAACTTCTATTTGAACAAAAGTAAATCTCCTTTACTAGACCTTTCAAAAGGAAGTTGTATCCCAACTAAAAATGAAGAATATCGCAATTATGATTAATTTACCAACTCACCCAATTAATTTGGCTCCTGGCTCGAATACGCAATGTCCAGCAGTCAGCACATATCGACGACTTATCAATGATCCCCCGCAGTTAAATAAGGATATTATGCTATTGTCGTTACTGAACGTCATTTTTAAAAGTACCGTCCAAGGAAACTGGTCCAACTCTGTTTCTTTTCCACCTAGTTACGGTAAAATTTACCTATATGAAGTTAATTTTCACAAATTGAGCTATTAGACTGTGATTTTTATTAAAAAAAAACAGAAGTATGGGTTTTGGTGACGTGCAAATAAATGACCTTAGCCATACTATTATGAGTTTAAGAATTATTTTTGTTAAGTTTAATTAATTGATTGTAAAGTTACCGAGACGTTAGTAACCCAAGCAGGCTAATTAAAAAAGCAGAATAAACTTTTTCTGAGGTGCAAAACAAAGTACTGGATCGTGGTGTGGCGCAATGTTATGTTGATTGACCAATCAGCGTGCGCTTCGAGCATTAGCACGCAAGTGTCAAGTCACTTCAAGATAGGTATAGTCCGCGACAGGTCGAGATGGCAATTGGTGTATAAGGCGGGGGGACGCCCCGCGCCCATCCCCGCGACTCCCACGCTCGCAGCACCGGGTTAGTGCGGGGGCTGTGCAGGTGTGCGGGGCGTTCTCTCCCCGATTGCTTTCTCGACCTATTGCGTACTATAATCTCTGACTCCGATCACCTCCTAGCGCATCCAATAATGAACGTATTTTGTGTGCACCCTTCAAAGTCACTTACCTATTATTCTGTCATCCAGACCGATATCGACGACTGTGTTATTATCCTCGGATAGCTTCTCTTTCTGCTGGTAGTAAGGCCTTTGATAATATGGTTGTTGAGGTCGTTGGTGCGATGACCAAGAGTGATGATTAGAGGGTGCACGAGCGTTCAGAAGACTTTGTAAGTCTGTGCAAAAAAATTAAGCCTTGGAATGATTGTAGAGTCAATGTTGTAGGGTTAGTTTAAAGTATATAACGGGACAAAAGATTGTATTCCAATTTCTGTAAGTATTTATTTTATACTAACTTTTCTAACGTAAGTACGTAATAATAAATCAAAGTAATTATTGTGTAAGTGGTGATAGCGTAGTGGTTAAGACGTCGGCCTCCTAGTCGGGGGATCCGGGATTCGAGATCAGGTACGCACCTCTAACTTTTCGAAGTTGTTGCCACTGCTTTAACGGTGGAGGAAATCATCGTGCGGAAGCCTGCATCCCTGAGAGTTCTCCATAATGTTCTCAAAGGTGTGTGAATTCTGCCAATCCATACTGGGCCAGCGTGGCAAACTATAGCCCCCTATTCATTTTGAGAGGAGACCCGTGCTCATTATTGAGGTGGCGATGGGTTGATTATGATGATGATGCTGAGTGCGCTAAAAGTTAATGAATGAAAGAAAGAAAAAGTGTGCCCTTTTGTAAAGCTCTGTGCCACACATCAACAGTTAGGGTCAGGTAATCCCGGCGCCAGTAATACTTGAGCATTAAAAACAAAAGACCTCAAGCAGAAGAAGCGCCGGAAAACCGCTATTGTTAGGTTTCCATATCCATAGTCCGTACAAAATCAGTTTTCACGCGCCATACTAATTTTGTGTGTCAACTGTCATGTCGAAAGTACGGTTCACCTTTAAAATAAGGACTTAAATCGTACTTTTGACATGGCAGTTGACACATACCTAAAGTTAAAATGGCGCGTGAGAACTCATTTGTACGCATTATATTACCTGTAATTCTAAGGGCGTCAGACATGTCACGACCGCAGCAGTGAGTTTCAGGATCTGGCAACAAGCTCGTTTCCGCTGCGCATTGGTCACCTCGATTTGGTCTACCATACCTATTTCCATTGTTGTAATATGGATTTCTATAGTATGGATTTTGCCCCACATTCTGAATAACTTGTCCAGGACTTACGACTGGCTGCCTTGGATTGCTCCAAGCATTACCACTATTTGGATATTGTTGGTAATTTGGATTTTGCCCATACAGATTGTTTTGCCCATTTCCATAAAAAATTGGTCCAATTGGTCTGTTTTGTTGGTTTCCATAAAAGTTTTGACCAATTGGTTGACCATTATAATTTTGGTTTGAATATAAATTTTGATTTACTTGTGACTGCTGTAATTTTTCCAGTCCTTCGTTGTTATTATGTCTAATTTCAACTGGTTTTATTTCCCTTTTGTTATTGCTTTCAGTGGTTGTATTTTGTCCACCGTTATTACTGTCATTTTCCCATATATTAGACTTTGGACAACATACCTAGAAAAAAACCATGCTCTTCTAACTAAATTAATATACGTAAGAACTTTAAACATTGTAATAATAATACCTTCCCGGATAATAAAAAGTTATAAGTAAAACGTTTACCTAATGACGTTTGCTACGAAAAGCATTAGACGGAATGCGTAAAAGAAAATCTGGAGAGAGTACGTATAAATACACAAACTGGAGAAGCCACACGAAGTATCGCGTTACATGGAAGACGACTGTGGAGGAGGCCAGGACTCACAAAAGGCTGTGGTGCCCCAGAATGATGAATAACGTTTGCTGCATCGACAAAAAATCAAAAACATGGAAAAAAGGGAGGTTCCTCTGCACTTTTTTATGCTTTTCAGTATTTGACGGTTGGTAACTCAAAGAAAAGGTATAGCCTGCATACATTTTAAACGAAACAAACTAGCTTTTTCCTGACTAGATTGAGTTTTTTTTACAAATCGCATGTAAACTTTTTGTTTTTTTTGGTTTCGCCTCTTATCCAAACAGTGTGTACACTATGTGCCAAATTTTATTGAAAATAACAAATAAACAGACCCATTTTTGGTATTATAATAATATTAATATGGATTTCGATATTTACATAGTCCCCTTTGGCAACGGGTGAATATCCAAAAACCGTTGTTTCTTCTATCGCTTGCTGCCCCTCACAAGGGACTTGTTCAAGCCACACCTGCTGTTCATGTTTATTCAAATGTGCAAACGATGGGCACTCTTCGATTTTCAAACATTGCTCACATATATCTGAAAAAGCGTACCGTAAGCGTAAAATAAAAGAGTGATTGTTGAAAATAAATACAGAAAATAATAATGTCTTCCGAACCAAATTTCGGCCACGGCGACTAATTTCCAGAGAGATTAGCCATCTGCGCGGGAAACACGTATTATAGACTATAATACGAAATAGTGCGCATAATGTGTGCGCAAACACAGGTGCAATCTCTATTCCCTCACTATAGCCCGATGGCACTGGGGTGAAACACCGCCAAGTTCCCAATTCCAAGATAGATTATACTAAGAATAATTTCTTGACAGAAAAACTCAATACCTAACTATTTTTAGCACACCTCGGGAATCGATCCCAGGGTCACCTCGTCATTCGCAGTCAAAATGTTAACCACTAGACTAATAAGGCAGCCGGAAAATACGGCAAACAAAGAAAAAGAACAAAGCCACAAGGCTTTATAGACTAACTAGATGTTATAGGTTTTGATGAGTGACATGTATGTCATAGAATATTTTGATGAGTACTATACCAGTAGAAGTAGGTCTTTCGGTTCGGCCTTTTTAATTGTGTTCTTGCTCTACGAAAGATCTTTATTTTACTTTATTTAAGTAAGGATTTTTACAAAATTAAAAAAAAATCTGTTCTGTTGTTTATGTTTTCTGATGTCTATGTAATTCCTTACCTTTTCTAACTGCACTCGCAAATAAAATATTAATCCAAAAAATATTAAAACTGATGCAATATTTTCTCATTGTCTTTGCACAACACACAACACCTTTACTCAGCGAATGATACAACGTATTCTGCCGACCTTCCCTGATTATGAACTATTAGAGACATTAACAAATGCCTATGTAATTGTCACCTAATGACGGAAATCTGTTTGTGGGTATTTGCCACTAATTGCTTTATGAGATTATCTATATAGGTAACACAGGTCATTATTAGACTAATAGTTTTGTTATCGATAAGCATCATAGTATAAAAAAGAATCATTCTCAGAAAGGATTATTCTTTTAATTAGTGATGAGTGATGATACAATGAAACAATAGGGCGCATATCAGGAAAATTGATAAGGAAAATTTTTCTTTGAGTTAGGGAAATAATTTATTATGCAGTTACATAGATTCCTGTGTATTATTATGTAATACCTAACTTCTACAAAAAAACTTCTAGAAAAATCAAGGTTTAAAAATAAAAAAAAGTCTCATTATTTTTTGGTACTAATAGATAGATGGTAGTTCTGTTTTTTCCAAATATTTTGCGGGATGGTTAGAGATAGTCATTCTATTAGGTACTTCTTTCGTTGTTCCGCAAATCTCTAACCTTTCAAAGGTCTTATCTATTGCTAAAAAGTAGGTACATTCTAAAAGATTAAAAGGAAGCTGTGATTATTGTACTTAACCTGGGAAGTCCCGTTCAAATCGTTTCCTCGCAAACGTTAAGTTTGTTAGAACTAAATTTACTAACGAAAATTCATATCTTAATTAGGTTAACTATTACCATATCAAACCTCGTTAAACCTCAATTACGTTATATCAAAGTAATATTAAATCCAAGTACTTCTGGTTTCAGGCAACACAGTTCTGTAACTACGTACTTTGTCGTAATGGTAGCTCATACTATTCTATATTGCGTATTACAATTATCGTTATCGTCTGTTTTAATATTAACTTGTTATGAGTTCACTCAGTTTCAACGAAGGTTTTCCATGGAACATTGATGTGATAGCCTAGTTAATAAGACGTCCGCCTCCTATTTGTAAGTTCGGAGGTTCGATACCGGGCACGCACCTCTAATTTTTTGGAGTTGCTTGTAGGTATGTGTGTTTTAATAAAGGAATTAAATATCACTTACTATAACGGTGAAAGAAATCATTGTGAGGAAACCTACATGCCTGAGAGTTCTCCATAATGTTTTCAAAGGCGTGTGAAGTCTGCCAATCCACACTGGGCCAGCACGGCAGACTTACAATCCTTGTTTCTTCTTGATTCTGAAAGGAGATCCGTGCTCAGCTGGCGATGGGTTGATTAATGTGAAATTGATGATTAATAAAATATAGAGTCAATGCAAATGAGTCAGTTGCCACAGCCAGAGCGATCAGCAACCAATGTCCGGGGGTCTGAGCATAAATGCCGCAGCAGCGGGGCCAACGTTAGTGACGTCACTGTTGCAGTGTCATTATGTTCGAAACCAGCAACACTATCACCCTCATCATCATCGCCCTGATCTGATCATCGTCATATGATGCCCTACTTGGTATATTGTAGTTATCTTATTATCTTACTTTGAAAGATAAAAATACTAATTATTTGATCATGAACCCATTTTAATTTTTTTTTTGCGTAATGCAACCGAAAATTCACGGTGTTCGGATTTTTCCTCTAACGTGTGCTATAAGACCTACCTACTACCTACCTGCCAAATTTCATGATTCTAGGTCAACGGGAAGTAGGTACCTTCTAGGTTTCTTGACAGACGGATAGACACACAGACAACGAAGTGATCCTATAAGGGTTCCTTTTTCTTTTTGAGGTACGGCACCCTAAAAAACAATCTGTATATTATCGCTTATGAAATGTTGCTATGGCAAGTGGCCCGTTTGCGCATATTTTGATCCTTTTAAGACTATTCGTTTTTCGTTTGAATATTCGTGAATTTTCCGTCTGTTTATCTACATGCTGTTTTGTGGTCATTAGTTACGAGGAGTGCGCGTTCTCATTATATTTTACAACCGGTCTGGAGAGTAACCCTTTAAATGCGCTCGGGGTTTTAATGGCCGCTATAATGCTCTTTAACGCCACATTAATTACCGCGGCTTTTGCGTGATAGCATCAAGTTAACAGGACTTTATAGGTAATATCATGACTTTCACTGGACTAATATGAATTAGCTTTAATTTAAATAGGATGGCTACCTAGGAAATATAAAAAGGTTTTTATTTATTTTACGCATTCAAGTATAATTTCTCACATGTAATGCTTAAGGTAAGTGGTATATAATACATATAAACTATTTCTATATGTAGGTATACCTGTCTCAAAGAATTCTCAAGATATTATATACAATAAAAGAAAAGTATTATGTACAACAAAAATATATTAATATTTATAAAAATCTTGCATATAATATATATATTTTCAGATGGTTACTGATGAGCATGCTGTATAGCATACGAGTGTCTAAAAATATTTGGAAACCCTAAAAGCTATTTTATAAATATTAAAAAAGAGTATAAAGTTTCAATCACCTAAAGTGTAACATGTTCAAGCAAAACATAAAATTCAGAGTAACACGCGCGTGTCCGAATATTGCAGATAATTTGTTATTGCCACAGCATATTCAACCCGTGTATAAGTCACAGTAGTGGGCGATCCAAAAAAGGCAAACCCATCAATCTATATTCAAAGGGTTCTGCCCTGTAAGCAGTATTTACTGAAGAAAAAGCAGTTACAAATGACGGGTGTAAAAAGATTGCGAAGGTTAGACGGTTTTAAAAATCCACGTCAAATCCTTAAACTAGAAGATATATTTCGAGCTGAATTTTAAGTAGGTACCTTAGTAAGTAATTTAATTTTTTAAATAAAACAGTTTATTTTGGCATTGGCTATTTATTTACCTTTGACCAAAAGCGACCACTGCTCGGTATGTCATATTTATTCAACTTTATTTTTACAGCCATTCCAAGACTTCTGTAAATATACATTTGAAAGTATCAAGTACTTTCAATAGCTAAGTTACAATATGCAGTAAAGTACGCAACAAAGCAAGTTAGGTTCAACCTGTACGAATTTCCGATCCGAGTGCAAATCGGGAAAAGTTTAATCTTTTCAACTGAAAGCTGCTAGAATATGTATGCTTCAAGCACTGTGCTGATAAAAATTCAAAACAATAAGAGATTTTACTCAGTGAAGTATATCATAACTGTTTCTGTTTGAACTGCAGATAATTTTTAGGGTTCCGTACCTCAAAAGGAAAAACGGAACCTTTATAGGATCACTTCGTTGACCGTCTGTCTGTCAAGAAACTTAGAGGATACTTCCCGTTGACCTAGAATCATGAAATTTGGCAGGTAGGTAGTTCTTATAGCATACGTAAGGGAAAAATCCAAAAATCGTGACTTTGTGGTTATATTACGAAAAAAAATTAAAATGTGTTCATGAACAAATAATTAGTATTTTCAACTTTCAAAGTAAGATAACTATACCAAGTGGGGTATCATATTATGAAAGGGCTTTCTAAAACAGATTTTTATTTATTTTATGCTAAATAGTTTTTAATTTATCGTAGTAGGTATGGAACCCTCGAACCCACATTTGGCTGGTTTTTTGATTTTCTGTATTATATTTGAGTTTATTGAAGTGTATAAAACGTGATGATGATTTAGTATGACTAAACGAGAAGTTTTATTAGACAACGGGATATTTAGAAGCTAGGGTAAAATAAAACAATTTTAAGCGGTGTATTTTTTAATCAATCCTTTTTGCATTAATGGAATTTATTTGAATTAAAAATCTATTTCTAGGTGTCGTTAAGAAAATTTTCTACGAAATCCCACTGAAAACTGTTATGACGTACTTCAAAAAGATCTTAAGCAGACTTAACATGTATTCTACATTATTCCCCCTGTTCTGCTGAAACACAACGCGTGGACACTTTTCCCCGAGAGGGCGCCCTTGTAGTTTATTGACATTTACTTTCCTAGCGTAAACACGGCGACGGTAGCAGTCTCGGGTTAATTCCCGTACGCCTTCTACATTGTCAGAATGTGTGGAGGGACTTTTATTGGCAGTAAGCGAAATTTGCTTATAGTAAAATCACTACACTACCCATATTGATGCGAAATTGTATTTGTTTGTTGGTTTATCCTTTAATCGCGCTACAACAGATCAACAGATCGACGTGATTTTTTGGGTGAATAAAGTTGAGGAGAGACTAACTTTGTATCTCGGAAAATCTAAGATTTCTTACGGGATTAAAAAAAGCTAAATCCATGCAAATCAAGTCGCAAGCTTCATCTAGTGCTAGTAAAAATATTATTGTCTGGATAAAACAATATCTTGTTCCGGATGCCACCATGTCTTTAATGAAATTTGTATTAAGTAGCTTGCGACTTGCCAACTTGTTTGAGATGCCGGAGCGGTTTACATGGCTTAGTAAAGTCTTGATTACTTTCTGGAAATTGTTAATATTACCTATAGTATGCGACAGTTTGAGATGGCAACCGGGGTATGGGGTGGGGGGACGCCTAGCACACCCGCGGGTCACCCTCGCTTGCCCGCACCGGGTTAGCGCGGGAGTTCGCGGGGGTTAGCGGGGTGTTCCCTCCCCGATTGCCATCTCGACCTGTCGCATATCTACTATACTTATCCTGATAGATTACTAGAACTGCCCCCAATCTATATAATATTTTTATTAGGTACCTACTCTAGGAGTAGGATGGTATATAATATGATCTACTTCTTATGACAGGTATACTAGCTGATGCCTGCGACTTCATCCGCGTGGACTCGGATCTTCGAAAATCCCGTGAGAACTCTTTGATTTTCCGGGACAAAAGTAGCTTAGTAGCTTATGTTACTCGCCAGGTCTTCAACTATATCTATGTAAAAAATCAGCTCAATCTGTTGTTCCGTTGTGGCGTGATGGAAGGATAAACCAACAAACCAATGAAATAAAACAACAAACAAACACTCTTTCGCAATTTATAATATGGGTAGTAGTAATTAATGGTCCGCCCTAAAAACCTCACGAAAAAACCTGCTTTTTAAAATAATTGTCTTTTCTATCACTGGCTGATGATATACAAAAGTTGCAGATTTTCAGTTACAGTTGTTCCCAAGATACAGCTGAGACTAAGCAGTTGCAACAACAGCAACCTTATCGGAAAATGTTTTATTTTATGAACAAATCTCTTGCAATTGCTTCAGATTCATGCAAGCTTCAGAGGCACAGGTACCTAACTATGTACTTTAAATTTTTCATAACATTATTTTCATACATTAACTTATGTAATTTCGTTATTTAAAATAGCATAACATATTTTTTCTTCCCACCTTGTTGTTGATGTTATTTAAGAAGACCAGTTTATTCTTTTATTATATTTTATATAGTTCATTCTTTCTGATTATATTCAAATAACTCTCATATTAACTCTCTAGTCATATGCATGACGGTATAAGTCCTCTCCACCGCAGCTTCTAAAAATTGCATGTATAATGTATTTGTATGGAATGCGTTCACAACGTGAAGAAGCCGCGTTCCTCTAGTAGCTCTGCAGTATGCCTGGATGTGTCTTCAGAATATCACAAATCGAACACACGTAAGCGTTGTCGCGGTCAGCGTGACTTTCAGCCGAGCAGCTTTGTGTATGTTTCAGTCTTTATACGGTAGATTCACATAAAACGCTGACTCATACGAAAGCTTATGGTCTGAGTGTTTGTCAGTATCTAAGTATTCATTGGCAATCTAAATTTTGGCTCGAAGCTCCTCTTGGCACTGGCATAAGTGGGCCAATAATAAATGAGAAGAACTGTCGATTACAAGACAAAATACATCAGGCTAGACGAAGACTATTACGAACGTTTATAAACTTGAAAGCATCCAAAGTTTTAGTAAGTTCAGCAATATTAGAAAATAACTTTTATCTTTTTTGTCTCTGGAGTGTCATATTTCTTTTTGTTAAAATCCCTTCTTAATCACATACAGTACGCGGCAGAAAGTAATGTACATTGACCTTTAGAAGGAAATAGCAGATTTGTAGAGTGCTGTCTCTGTCGTTGAGACCGACAAAACGTCATATAGGTATGAGTGACAGAGACAACGCTCTACAAAGCCGAAATGTCATTCTAAAGGCCGATTTATATTACTTGATGCCACGTACTGTACTTAATAAATGACTTAATATTAGGGTTAACAAACAGGAGTGTTTGAAACGTCTACCAACACAATCAAATCATGCGCAATCGTGACTAGACCACGCTACCCTAATTCATTAATTAAATGGCGCTAAATATTATTTGCAGTGACCGTTAACCGCCTATTACTTATGTGTCTGATCTTGGGCATGTACCTCTAATGGATTTATGTACGTTTTAAGAAATAAAGTATCACTGGTTTTAAGTTAGAAGGAAAACATCATGATTCAGTAATTGTAATAATAATTATTCAACCCTATGACGCAGCCTTAAATATTGGCATTCCCAAACTGGAGATCCCGGGTTCAATTACTTGGGTCATCGGTTACAAGAAAATTATATTATCTTTTACTAAAATCTGTCACTACCAGTCCATGCTACCAATAATAATGTGTTGAATACTATGTATATATATGGGTGTCACAGAATAATTACCTTCTCTTGACTAGAATAACTTTGTATAATTTTTATTTAAAAGTTTGTTCAAATGTTGTTATTACCTACAGGAACTTATGGAGGAATGTGGAGTGTCAGACGAGGGTCAAAGTCGGTTGGCACCTGACACTATTATAGCCAAAATTTAATGTCCCGAACCCTATTAAGCGCAAAGTATAGAAACTCGTTAGGTGAACTAAATTAACGATGCGTTGTAACGAATTTAGGTAGGAATTTATCAAAGTCACGATTTACTTGTAAAATCACTACTAATGACTTCAATAGTATTCTTGTGAAAAGTAGGTAAGTAGGTGTTTAGGTAGGTCTGTTCATAATTTTAGTATAGAAGTTAAGTTGATATATTATATTCCTATAGGGTATATTATAGTTCGTAAAACCGATAGATGTTGGGGTCCCGAGGTGCTGGAATGACGACCTCGTACCGGAAGACGCAGCGTTGGAAGACCCCCCCACTCGGTGGACGGACAACATCAGACGAATCACAGGGAGCCGCTGGATTCAGGTGGCGCAAGACCGTGGCGTGTGGAAGTCCCTAAAAGAGACCTATGTTCAGCTCTGGACGTCTATCGGTTGATGATGATGATGATTATATTTCTAACTAGCTGATGCTCGGGACTTCGTACGCGTGAATTTAGGTTTTAAAAAATCCTGTGGGAACTCTTAAATTTTCCGGGATAAAAAGTAGCCTATGTCCTTCCCCGGGTTGCTAGCTACCTCTGTACCAAATTTCGTCAAAATCGGTTGAACGGTTGAGCCGTGAAAAGCTAGCAGACAGACAGACAGACAGACACACACTTTCGCATTTATAATACTAGTATGGATTCGATGTCTCTCTAGACTCTAGAGTCTAGAGTAAGTAAGTAGTAGGTATAGACTCTCTAAGAAAGGCTCTCGTCGCTCGTCGGTGTAGTTGCAAATTCTGGAATTCTTCGGCCACAAATCCAGAAATGTCAATATTTAAGTCAAATGGGCATTAATGGGGGTAGATGGAAGGAAAAAGAGCTAGATGACGTTCACCTTTACACCATCCAGAGTTCAGACAAATTTGGCGGAGTGCTCGTGCAACGCTAAGTATCAATGATTGATCCAGAAACAAGGAGACCGACAACAACTTGATCATCCCAGTCGCCACGACCACTCACTGACAGAGAGTTCATAAAGATCTCGAGAGTGCACGGTTAAGAACATGTTCCATGTAAACCTTTTCATAAAGTTCTTGGAATAAAGTCATGCAAAACAAAAATAACATGCATTATGCATGAGCTCGCACGTCTCGTACATGTCCATATTATAGTATATATCCATAGAGTAGGTAGGTATAGACGTACACAGCTTGACTTCATGAATGAAGTTCATTTTTCATAAAAGGTATTTTCATTTATAGCTTGATACTCGTGGAATAAAAACGTGACAGCCTACGACGAGAATAATATTTGAGTTTTTAATAAACCTTAGGTTTATGTTTTAGAAGAGGTTGTTTACGTATGACCATCTCAACCGAATATGTGTTCAATCCGCTTACATTTAAGTATAGTGTTTGTTTCTTTCTTTTCGGCTCTTCGGCTTTAGTCGGTGTCGTAATATAGAATCTGATCTGATTGATCGGATACAGATTTTTTTGAGTAGGAATATATTTATATTCTTGGCGTAGATTCGTAACATCACAAAAAAATATCATTCACTTGGCACCTTGTTTGCATCTACACCGATGTATCAACGTCTTGCCTATTATAGACAGTGATAAATCGGCGTCTCTTAACCTTAGTTTCCCTCACATCTTTTCAGTTTATATCTTCTATAGACAGACAATCGACACTAGTGACTACGGAAAATTCAACACGTAACTTCGCTACTTAACTCGTTGATAAAGTTAGCTATACGTAAATATGGTTCTGCTGTTGCTTCAATCCTTCAAACGCATTGTTGTGACACCACGTAGGACTAGAAACCACGAAACTTGTAGGTACCACCAGAAAGCTCGGATCGTACCTATATATAGCGCACCAAAGATATCCAGAAAAACTACAACACCTAATTGTGTGGTAGCGTACTTTTTGGTAAGCGAATACGATAAAGCCTGATGAACAGAAAAAACCTGAACTGATTATTCACCAAAAGGCGCGGATTCGATTACCATACAAGCTTACTAAAGATTTCCAGAAAACTAAGCCTCATTTTTGTGGCAGCGTACGTTACGTATACTTTTTCATATAAAACATATTGTACCTACTGAACAGAGATATTTTGTATCTCTGTTTTTTAAGAAACTAAAAAATTTGAGCTAAGCACACAGAAAGCTCGGATTCGAATACCAGATAAGCTCTCTAACGATTTCCATTAAACTCTATACGCCGTAGGTAAGTGTGCCGTGCGTAAGTTACTACTTTTTTGTAAGTATGTTATGTAAGTATGTATGGATCTACATTCTACATACCGCTTGCAGTAACGAACATTGCTTATATTAAACAATGTGTTGCTTATAACGGCATGGACCATAAATTAGGGCAACTAAAATATCGGGCAGAGCTCGCAACGTGCGGGTTGGCACCAGCGGTGGAGGTCGCTCGTGCCAAATTGCGTCGCGCGCTTATCATTCGGATTACGTCTCGCAGCCACAATATAACACGTCATGGCTAGCCGCGATTTTAAAATGTATTGACGAGATTTCGGCAAGTGATTGGCTGAATCTAGTTTCGGTATATTTCAAGCTAAATGCCATGCCACATACACGGGCGATTGGCCGCGCCGTGTGGCGCACGTCTCTTCGGCCCTTCGGGTAACGAGTTACATCTCGCAGCCAGAATACACGTTATAGCTAGCCGCGATTTTAAAATGTGTGGACGCGGCTCGTCTAGTGTCGTCTAGTGCGGCCTGGTTAGTGATATTGTTAGGACTTAGGATAATAATATAACATTTCCCTTACCATTTTTATCTATTTAATACAATTTCATTTATTTTTAACTAGCTAGTCAATGGTTGCAACGATCACGAAGTGGACACTCGAGCTGCGAGTGTGTAGATTTTTTCAGGTCTTCAAACATCCTATTCATTCTTTATGATTTTGTAAGGTAAAAATAACCTAGCTTGTATTTCTTCTCCAAAGGCTAAATTTCGTCAAGATCGGTTCGTCGGTGGATCCGTATAAAGTTAACAGACAGGTTTCGCATTCATATATCGCATTTACATACAAAGAGGTAGGTTATACATGAACTAATATTTCTGGCAGCAACATTCTTTCACTAATACTTGCAGTTCGAACGTCCGCTGAAAAGCAATTGCTTTAGACATATTTCCACTAAGCTTGAGTAAATGACCTTTTTCACATACCAAGTTTCCGTCGTCGTAAAGGTCTGACAGACACGAAGCGTGAAACAGCATGTTCTTTTATGAGATTTTACATCTGATCAACCATAGATTAATTATTGGTCTCGTATGTGGTCAACGTTGATATGAAATCTAGAGTTTTTAAGGCACATAATCACAGTAAAATTGTCTCTAAGTCCTGGATTTAAAGTAAAAAATTCAGTACGTCTGATTTAATTACGCAAACTTCCCGCTTGGAGCGCTGCCTGTAGATAAACAGACAAACTTTGGTTGTAAAACAAGCCAGTTAAGATTCATTTTACTTTAACGCTGAAGTGTATCGACGCTCGAATTCTATCAACGTTGGTGAGATCTCATCTCACCAATGTTGATAACTTAGGCTTAGTAACTACTAAGCCTACAGGCAGGTCACATTACAGAGCACAACGGTGGCGGTGCGCGACCCTAGCAGAGCGTCTTCTACTCGTGTAGATATACGCCTGAATTCAGTTCCTTGTATAACTTATTAGCGACCCGCCCCGGCTCCACACGGCTGCTTAGAACAAATTAACACAAAACAATATTTAAAACTATACGTTGAATCACTCTATCTATTGGTGAAAACCGCATTAAAATCCGTTGCGTAGTTTAAATGATCTAAGCGTACATAGTAACTACATACAGACAGCGGGAAGTGACTTTATTTTATACTATTTAAATATAGGAGCAGCGTGGGATGCGTGCACGTTGCGCATAGCTGGCTTCATGAATCGCGAGTGTCACACGTCACTGCAGTCACGCGTTGTGTTTCTCCAAGCCTTTAAGAGGGAGAAAATTTTGTATCTCGGTTGCAAATTGCAATAGAGTCCAGCTGCAACCGCAGTCCAAACTGTCTGTGCTTATTTAAGAACTTTGTAGTGTTACTGAAACACAGAGAACTATTTTAAATACTTGTTTTTCATATAACTCAGTTGCTAACTGCAAGTACTAAAACGTAGTTTATTAAAAACTAGCTGATGCCTGCAACTTCGTTGTTAGTGGATTTAGTTTTTTAATCCCATGGTTTTTTGACTTTAATGCTCAGGTATTAGAGGCGCCGGCATAACCTAACTCGTAGTTTTAACTGGTAATGTGTGGCAAAGCTTTCAAAAACAAACGTTTTTTCTTTCTTTCTTTTCTAAACTAGTCAGTACGGTTTTACCATGGTCGAGCCTCTGAACTAGAGCCAATTTAGAAAGTTAACATTCTCAAAATGACTGCCGGGAATCGTACCAGGAACTACCCATCAGGTGAGTACAGACTGGCTGAAGATTAAATACTGTCACTCTACTAAGCTTTCTAACTAAAAGTGCATGTTTTTTTAGCACAAATACTGTGAATTTTTCCAGGCCAAGGCGCCCGAAGGGACCCGATGACTTGGAAAGCATTGGTATCCTCGCTCGATTTGCCGTGCAAATTGATTTTTGTATCGACACCCGTCTTCGTATTTCTAAGCATTTTGTTTGTCATTGCTGCTGGTGTTGATAAATTCTCTCTTCTAGCTGACGCCCGCGATGCCTCTTGCATTCGCGTAGATTTAGACTTTTTAATCCAATAGGAACTCTTCGATTTTCTGGGATACAAGGTACCTAGACTACCTAGCCTATATCCGTGTCTGAGATGCAAGTTATTTCTGTATCAAATAAATGATTTATGATTATCGTCAAGCTTTTTAAAATTCCCGCGGATCTATCAACGCACAGCTCAAACAAGTGGACTGATCGGGCTGTTTCGCATGCAGAATACTGATGGCTATATTTTGATGTAGACATCTGTTAATAAAGGAGTTTATAATAATTATAATAATAAATAAATAAAACGTTTATTTTTCAATCATCTAGATTATAGATAATAAAGGAAAGACACTCGGAAAACACATGTTTCCGAGGAAACACCCTGGAGAAAAAATAATACAAATTCGCCATCAAGTAAATGATAGACAGACACAAGTTTCCGAGTAAACACCCTAGGCACGGTAATATTATCATAATTACCGTGGCCTAGGCTAGCTGTGGGTGGAAAAACGGAACAAGCCATTTCTTTTTATGAGTTGATTACTAAAGATCAGATTGTCTGAAAATCTAAGTGTAGGTACCTATACTTGAAAAAGTAATACGAAGTATTCCTCTAGCTACTTCTTATTATACTTACGACACGTGTTACACTTTATACTTACGTTGACAAAGATATTCCGCTGGCTTCACAAATGGGTCCTTTTGACGGGTCGAGTCGATGTTGAGCTTCCTGCGTCATAATCGCAGTTCCTTTGCACTTTGTGCTAGAGGCTCTATAGAGCTGAGTTCTCACTTTGTGCTAGGTAGTTGGGATCAATGTGCGAAAGGAAAGACTATAAATAAAGGTACTACTTACATGTTATCAAGGTCAACATCAAAGTCTGTTATACATAAACTTAACTGTAAATCTAATGATGAGTCTACTTTTGAAGGCGAATTCTAAATAAATTCACCTGTGTTACTATCTACCTACCTACTTACTACCAACTGTATTTTTTAATTCCCAAAATTCACTTATAGTTATACTAGCTGATGCCCGAAGCTTCGTAGGTACGCGTGGATTTAAGTTTTTAAAAATCCCGTGGGAACTCTTTGATGATAAAAGGACAAACCAACAACAAACAAACATACTTTCGCATTTATGATAGGGGTAGTGATTGAAAAAAAAATCCATAAATTAAACACCAATTTTTAGGACATTTGGCAGTTGTATATTTTTTTAAAGACTAAACGGGCAAACGGACCGGATGAAACTATACCTACTAAAGTTTCCTTGTTACGAAACACTAAAAAATATACTACGAAGTCAAGTTTCTTTGTAACACCCGTAAAAGTTTAGGTATATTACACCCCGCGGGCATCAACAGCGTGACGTATGGTGAAGGGCCCCACGGAAACGTGATAAATCATCAGCCGTTGTCACGCTCACGGGGGCAATTGACATTGATTTTTCTTCCCCACGTCCATCCCTCTGTCACGTTCATAATATAGACGTGTTTCGAAGTACCTTACGCCGAATTTTTTTTTTACTGATACTATTTTGTAGGTTCTGAATTAAAGTTCCGGGTAAATTATAACATGCTAGATAATACCCGCTACTTCATCCGAGTGGATTTTAGCTTCTTTCAAAATCCTGTGCGAACTCTTCGATTTTCCAGAATAAAAAGTAGCATAATAATGTCCGTCCCAGTCTTTCGTCATAATCGGTTGAACGGACGGCCTGTGAAAAGCTAGCAGACAGATACACTTTCGTATTTAAAATATCAGTAAAGATACTATATAGGGTGTAACCCACGTGTAAGCAGAACGCTAGCAAAAACTTAGCGTTGGTCAACGCCTAGTCGTGTCGGTAATAAAAAATAGGGCCACTTGGTCATAATATTTTCTGCAAACAGCTAGACCGACTTGCACATTTTTGTTGGTTTTCTTCACACAAACGTCAAAGAATCTTGGTACATTTCGCAAGCAGTGTTTGCGCGTTCGGCCGACAAACGCCGATGTGTTATTGTGGTCGTAGATCAACAACATTTTCAATGAAACAAATAAAAAGTCCAATCTCAGATCTGTTCCTCGTTCCTTCCTCAATATTTTCCTCAATCTTTGATTAATAACTCTGTATAATATTTTGCATTGTAAGGATTATGACGTTTCCTTAATAATAGATCTTCACTAAGAAGTAGATATCCGATTTCAATAGATATTCTGTATACAAATCCTCTTTACTCATACAAAAGCCTCATTCTTTGAGCTTTATAAAGGAGTAATTTCTCAAAGGCAGGTTGTAATAAATAAAACAAATCGTCAATTATTATAAAAATTGTGATATA
The DNA here is from genome assembly GCF_902806685.2 of Maniola hyperantus. NCBI lineage: Eukaryota > Metazoa > Arthropoda > Insecta > Lepidoptera > Nymphalidae > Maniola > Maniola hyperantus. The sequence goes on along the minus strand of NC_048548.1, from coordinate 9,506,809 downwards.
TTCTTTCTTAAACTATCAATAATATTTAACTGTACAAAATACACGTTGTTTATAATATATATATTTATATAATATATTTAACAAAATAATAGTAATAATAAAATATGTATATATATATCAATCAATTACTCGATAGCGGGCGATGATCGATCATTTGTCAATGCTTTCCTTAGTTTCACCGTTGCGAATTGCTGCGGCCTGGGTCAAAAGGAGTTTATGTAAAGTTTTGACATTTTATTATAAAAAATATATAATTTAATTGACCAAAATAATATAACTTTTTAATATCATTTTAATAATGAATTCTAGAGTAGCAGCGTACGGATAGTCAAATGAGCGGCGGGAAAATAGCCGCCTCGATTTATCACACGTCTTAAGTTCTCGTGGGCTTGAGTGCACTCAGGACTCATATACATACTAAGTGTGTACTTATCCGAATTATTAAGTTACTTAAAAGGTCAAAAGTTTAGCGCTTGGCTGCAATCAAACGTGCTGGCAAGAGATGATGCCGGTTAAGTCGGAGTGTGCTAACCTAGATGTCTATTGACTATTCACAGACTATAGACGATAGGCATCTTCTAGTTAAACGCATTCCATCTTAGGCCACATCATCACTTTCCATCAGGTGTAATTGCGATCAAACGTTTGCCTATAATGAATTAAAAAAATCTTGGTTTAAATTAAATTGTATTAAATAAATAATTAGAAGGGAAAACAGAAGCCGAAAGGGCTTTCCATAAAAACGAGGAAGCAAATCGCTTCGTTCGTGTCCTCGGAATTTCTGACTTCTATCACGGTTTCATTGTTAGTTCCCGTGCTTAGCGTTTCTGTGAAAAGCTAAATGTTTATCTTTGAAGTCGGCTAAAGAAAAATAGATTCTACGTTATACAAACGAATCAATACGGCTATTTAGCCGCTCGTCATTTGACCGCACGTGTGCTCCCACTCTAACCGCAGTACTCAGAGTCACTAATCGTTACTTAAGATTGAGTTAAAACGAGACAGATTTATGTGAGAGATATAGCTCTGTCTCGTTTAACTCAATCTTAAGTAATGATTAAGCGACACTGAGTACGGCGGTAAGATCTTAAGAAGTAAAATTATTTAAGTTGACACTTGACAGGTATATTTTAACTAGGTAGATGGAAAACGCTATTAACAACAGGGTTTTATTTTTAAAACTATAGATTAGCTTGATTAGATTGCAGAATTTTAATATTTATTTATGACAATTATTAACTGCAAATAAGGTAAAAAATATCGTGTATAGTAGTAGATAAATTCATTTTTATAAAAAAAAACCTAGCTTTCACTGACCTAGCTTTATATTGATGAGCTAAATATAATTTACGATACGATTAACATTAACAACAACAAAATTTACAAAAATAGAAATAACATTACACCTCTACAATGAATATAACTAAAACAAACTTATTATTCTCTAAAATGAAATAATAAAAAATCAGTGCAAATTAGAGTTCAGATACAAAATTATGAAAGTGCATGTTAGAAGTAAACTTATCCTAGCAGAAGAAAGTTAATAAACGTATAAAAACTGGTATAATTATTGTGAATACATAACTAGAACTAGAACCACTAGAATAGACAAGACCTCTACTTTAAATCAAACCTGAATCTACTTGTACATGGCCGTTTCCCGACCCCATAAATCATACCAAGGCCCAAATGTGTGACCTTCTTCAGGTAGTTCGTTTCCATCTACAGTCCTTTTCAATAGTTTAGTGCGGGGTAATAGCTGCGGTCTTTGTTGTTTTAATGCTTCATTGAATTTCTGATCATCAGATTCGCTGTAAGGTGCATCATTTCGTTGGTCCATAAATCGCCTCGCCTCCAGTCTTGCCTCTTCTTGTTTAATCTTTGATTTTTCAGCTTTTTTAGAATCTGTTTCATAATCATATCGCGAGGAGGATCGCCTCTCTTGATCACTAAAGTATGATATGTTTGACTCGTAGTATCTTTCTTCCCTTCTACCATTGTATGGTAGTGTACTATCATCATAACTCCTGTTTATCCTGTTTTTAGTTTTGTTTTCACGGTTCTTTGTGTCTGTAAAATCTTTTCTCGAATGTCGTCTGTCTAGTGAATAATCGATTCTTGGTTCGTTTGTTTCGAAAGATCGTCTTTCTTTCTTCTGATTTCTGATTTCAGCTTGAGGATATTCTTTATTGTTTCCATTTTCAAAGTTATGCTTTCGTGTTTTTTCTTCACTTGTACGTTTTTTGTACTTTAAAGTACCGTCATCGTGTTCATTATAAGCATCTTCATTTCTAATATCATTATTGTTTCGTTCTATAGGAATACCATAACGATCAGTTGGTTGGTCATCCTTATATTTGAGTGTCTCAGATGATGCGGAAAATGATTTAATTTCCTTTGATGTATCCTTAAATGTTTTGAATTCCATAACTTTAGGAGGCGACCTTTCATGAGAAGATTTTTTCGTCTTTTCGGTTGACATAGTCGCCCTAACATGTGGTTTAATGGGTGTAACTTCGATTTCTTCAAATTCAGGCATGTATGCATTCTCTTTATTATTCTTTACGTCATTATCTATATTTTGAACTTGGCGACGGCGATCTAGTTCTTGTTGCTTTTTAGGAGTCATGTGGTCATCAACAATGATACAATCATACGGGTCTGTACTGGAAGCCACAGAATTGTTATCGGAATTGCTTTCATTATCATATCTTTGCAAGATTTCTCGTCGTTTTACAGTTTTCATCACAAATCCATCGCCATTTTCATCATTGTAGAAACTGTTCTCAAAATTAGTTTTAATAGTACTGCTATTTGTTAAATCAGAGTGTCGAGATTCATTACGTTGCACAAATTCATCCTGCTTTTCTTCCGCAATAGACTTCTCTGAAAAGCTCTTTTTATTCATCATTGGATTGTGATGGTAGTTCATATTCCCTCTTTTCTCTTTCTCAACACGTTCTTCATGCTGAATGGAGCCTAAGCTCCTAGCCTGTCGCATTCCATTATTGACTTTGATGTTTTTTCTGTCAATTGTTTCTTGCGGTCGTGTCGGAACGTTTTCAGGTGAAGGCGGCTTCTCTTGCCCATTTTGTTTTATTGATTCTGGTACATCTGGGGCTGGTCGTAAATCCTTTTTTAATTTAACAAATAGTTTCTTCTTATATTCTGGTACAGTATCTACTATGTCCCTATGCTGCCAAAGGGACATCCCCTCCATAATTTCTTCGGACGTTGTACGTCCAAACTTCCAGAATGATTTAGTTCTTTTAATTTTTTGAGAATCCTTATCCATGTCTAACATGTTGCGCAGAAGTAACTGCTGATCATCGGTAAGGTATCCGTTATTTGTATTATTGGGTCTGGGGCCACGTTTCAAGCTTTGTGTTTTTAACAGATATGTTTTGTGTTCCAGGTTTTGATGGGCAGATTTACTACAAAAACAATTAGCAAATTAAAATAAAATAAAAACTAGCTCTACTGCTACAAGAAAAAGCAACAAATAATTAAAAGCAAGCACATAAAATACGAGTTGTGAAGTACCTGATCGGAACACGGAGTCGTTGTGCCTCTTCATCGCTATAGTCAATATCGGGCTGCGGAGGTGGCTCGTTTGAAAATCCCGAGTCATTCGAACTGTGTAATGAGACGTTGCCAACAGCACCCACGGCTGAAACGACTGTCTTTGCAGGACCTGTTTTTTGGGCAACCTAAAAAATATTTTAAAATTATCGAACTTATCTAAAAAATTGCAAATATAAAGACAAACAAAAAGTAACCACTGTTAATATTACCTGGGATCTCATTGGCAGTGTTTGCGGACCGAAAGTCCTAGTTTCTATGACGGCATGAGTAGTGAAACTGGCAGCTGATGTGGAATTCTTGATAGCCCCCGAGGCTGCAACGATTGGAGTTGGGTGGAAGTTAGCACTCGCCGATGTGCTCAGTGCACTTGGTGATGGAGCCGGCAAAGTTGGAGGTAAACCAGGTGAACTGTTAGCTAAGCGACCCTGGGAAGAAAAATATAATAATTAGATATCGTATTTATTTTTATTACCAAGAATTCAAATAATCAATTTATTTGAATTAGTAGGTATATTTTATAGAATAACGCACAAAACCGGAAGTTATGTTGTACAATTTTCTAGTTTATTTTTTCACTTTCTTTCAAGTAATACAATTAATAGATCTTATCGAAGTGATAAATCTCATTTTCTTTGCACTTTATGCCTAGATGATGCCCGCTACTCGATCGCGGGAATTTAGGTTTTTAAAAATTCCGTGGGAACTCTTTAATTTTTCGGGATAAAAGTTAGCCTATGTCCTAGATGTCCCTGAGATGCAAGCTATCTTTGTACCAAATTTCATCAAAATCGGTTAAACGGATGGTCTGTGAAAAACAGACAGATAGACACACTTTAGCATTGATAATATCAGTAAGTATGGATTTTATTTATCACTCATAAGGTAATAACTAAGGAAGACGATCTGATTCTGAAGTTTAAATTTGGTCCATATTAACTAACTGAATGTAACTGAGTGTCATCTTAGAGGCGCCGAACTCAAAATGAAAGGCTTTTTGTATTTAAATGTAGGTACTTATACGTTTTCTTCATACCTTGGTAACGTGGTGAGCTGTAACAGTATCCCCGAACATGCGTGTAGGTGGATGAGAATGTACATGCGCAGTGGCGGACATTTGCGTATGCGCCAGAGGCGCTGGCGGCGGCGTTTCAGTCGGCGTCTGCGCTATACTCCAACGCGCTGGTGAACTACCACTGTAAGTATAATAAATTTTTACATGAATATTTATGTTTCAATTCATAACAGGTACCTAGATATTACAACAAGACTTTGTTAAATAAGTTCTGAGAACAATGTTTTGGTACGTGGGATCAGAGTTCAATCTTTAAAGAGCAGGTACGGTAAGGGATGCAACTAAAGTTTAATCGATGAAGCCTAATCAGTAATCAGAGACAACCTGGACACGTTACTCGACTATTTTCACCTTTACCTACCCCTCTTGCCACTTACCGAGGTAAACTTTACTATGAACATGATACTTTTGCTTCAATCAAAAATTATTTAGCTGTGGTAATTTGGTTGTAATTAACATAGAAATCATCTCATAAATGTGGTTGAGATTTGCTATTGTATAAAAGATTCGAACAGATTATTCACAGTCACCAAGTTTTTTTATATTTATGCACGGGCGCTGCAGAATTTTCGTGGCCTAGGAAAATAATTGAATCACAAGATTACAAACCCAGTATCTTCGTTAATGATCTGTTCAGTGTAAGCCAACGGGAACCAGCCAGCACTGTGTGTCCGTAGGTTCTCTCCATACTGCCAGCCCTTTGTCCTGTCCCCCAGTAGGGCCAGTATGTCTCCTTGTTGGAAGCTGAGCTGATTGTCACCGGCAGCCGAATAGGCGTAGAGAGCTCGTGCCAGTGGAGGATCACGTGAGGTGGATGTTGGTGGCGCGATTGATGATGGACGGGTTTTTGTACGGATGTCTGTATCTGAGGAGAAAAAGTAAACAATAATTTTCTCTTTAACACTCATATTCTTTAGACGGGTATAGTTTTTGCAATTCATGAGTGGTTCATGCTTGTGTTTAAGTAGTATCGGTATAAGTAAGGTACACTAAATATGTGCGTTTGCTCGCGACTGATTGGTCCGACATGCACCCACACTTATGCAATGCCCATGTAAATGACTAACCACAAGTAAAGTTCACTCGTCTTCGTGAATTGCAAGAACTGTAACGGGCCGTATATTCGTATAAACTGTCAATTTATCCAAAAATGCATAAGCTGCATCGCGCCGGTATTTATGTAGTCAATACCGCTACGTGCATGTGTATCGCATATTCAAGCGTACCTAGAATTTGTCTTTGCTTTTTAAAATGCAAATGTAAGAGTTTTCCTTCATCTGGAGTTTTATAATATAGTTCTGGTTGGAGACAGAACGACGCTATAGAACTCGTATTTTTTGTGATTATTACTCGTAAGTACCTACAATGAATGACTAAAAACAGAAAAAGTAAATGAAAATTACGAAAAGAGACGAATGAATTACGGCAAGTATTTACTAAATGATGCTAGAGAACTATTTTAAACTAATGAAAGAAAAAGCTTCTAAAATTTACCTTGTTCTGCACTATGGAGACTAGCTTGTAAATTCAGGTCTGATTTGGCTCTAGACAAACCATGTGAAGGTGATCCAAGGTCTGCGATAGACCTGACGTCTAGGCAGGAGGCGTCGACGGATCTTGTTTTGCGCAATGCGGATCCGACTGAAGCACGATCATCGTCGTCACCGTTGCGAGGACTTGCGTATACGTCTTCATCTGCCCAGAATGACACTTGCTGCAAAAAAAGAGATTAAACCGTTTAAGAACCATTTACTAAATGATAATAATAAAATAAATTGTTTTACATTCCGAGTAAAACCTGGATTCCGAGCTGTAGCCTATATCCATAATATTATTATTGATTTAAAACTGGTAGTAACAAAAAAGATAAAGAAGCAAATTCATCTCAACTTTTTTTTAAATTAAAGTTCAAATGTGCAGCGTTCTATTTCTATCTTTCTATTGGTCTGGATTTATCCCATTAGTTCTAGTTCCCCTGATCTAGTTAGTTACTTCTATCGGAGTTCTTTAGGTCTCTTAATCAGACTAAAACTTTCATCCTAGTCGTACCCTCATGACTGAGGGTCGTGATCACCTCTCTGGCAAGTCACATCTTGCGGTAAATGAATATCCTTCCATCTGTTCAGCATTGAACAGATGGAAGGAGCTTAAAACATGTTAGAGCGAAGCCACACGATGCGTTGCGTTGGTGGTGCGGTGGCTGAGCGGTGCCGCTGCATCATTTTACATATAAATTGCTGTACCATGCCACCTACGATGAGTTACGACATCGTGCGGCACCGCACGGCACGCGCAACGGACTTGGGACCAGAGAAACGAGGCGGGGAGGAGTGGTGCGTTGTAACGCCATACTTTTTGCCGGAGAGGCAACGCAGTGCCCGAGTGGCACCCAATATCCAGTACGCATAGCGTAGCTTCAATCTAAGTTAGGAAACAGCGAAAATGGTCTCACCCTCATCCTGCTCACAAACATTGCTTCAACATTGGACGGCAAGAACTCCCTGGTCCTTGATACTTCAAGCCATTCTTCCAAGCCAGTATTGTAAGCCGTGGCACCAGCACTGTGGTATGCCAGCCAATGTTTCGCAAGGGAACACTGGCGCTCCAGGACAAAGCCGTATCGCCTACGCTCTTGAGTCATGGCCTATAACAACAGTAAAAAAATGACAAGCTGGAAGATTAGATTAATATTAATCATAACCAAGCTAAAATACTAGTTTTATGATTTAAAAATTTATGCAAGACCGAAATATAAAATCTGAAGTTTTTATTATGGTCTTATGGAACTATTAAATCCTCAGCGAAGATTTTCATTATTAATTTAGGTATACAGTACTTAAACTGCGGTGATAAAAAAAACAATAAGATATGCCATAACAACGCCAGAGAAGCGTGAAGCCCGTATTTTATAAGAAGGATGAATATTTTTGCAGATCTTTTTATTACATACACATTAAAATATTTTTAGCGTTGACGTATTCTCTTTATAAGCGGTATGCGACATGGAGGTATACCAAGAACTTATAATACGCTCACATACACACACACACACAAACATTTCGGCACATGGTTTAAAGTTATTAGACAGTTAACTTACATTCTTCAAGCTTTGCTCGCAGAAAGCGTCCAATTTAGTCTTCTCTTCTTCTAATATCTGCATGCTCTGTAATAGAAAACAATCGAATCGATTTAGAGTCGAATGAAGAAAACTTCGAGATAGCTGATACGGGGAAAGATCAATTTATTTTTAATCTCGCTTTCTCGAGACTCCATGACGAGTTGCGAAGCACTTCAAGGGTTGTTTACTTGATCCAGAAGTTATGGGTTCTATCTGTTTGAAGACTGGAAATATATTATCATAACAACCTCCGAAATCTTGTAGAATATTAATTACAAACTTGGCTTTTGTAATTAATTGTTGTGCTGTAACTTGTATGTAATTTAGACATACTTTTGTTTGTTGTGTAACTAAAAATTGTTTAAAAAAATATTTTGTAGGAGGTACAATGTGGATATCTTGTAAAAAGAGGGTTTCTTTCGTAACTGCTGAGTTAGGTAGGTACAACATACTGTACAAAATATAATATTTTCTTCAATAATTGACTTCCAATAAGTTTGTATTGTATCTGTTTTTATAAGTCCTTCTTTGACTGATATTTGAGATTAACCGTTTTAAACAGATACATGGCAGACTGACTTTATAATTATTAGTAGTAAAGTGGTTATACCTTCATCTCTTTATCCATAGCTGAACCTACTTTAGTGACATTGGTCTTTTTCTTCCGTTGCTTTTTAATGGTAGCTGCGGCCTTGCTGTAACTTTCCGAACGCAGTTTGTGTTGTTGTAGAAACCTTTTCTGTTCAGACTGGAAATAGACAGGTTAGTTTAAAATCCTTTGAATAATAAATATCTCAGTTACATATTTTATTTTAAGGATGTCGCATATTGGATTCTATTGTCTGAGAAAAAAAGTTGCTTTTTGGTTGGAAGGTGGATTCGCACTTGAGGTTAGTAGCGAGTGAAGAGAAAAAGTTGTTCAATAGGGCAGTTGCAATCTTAAATAACAGAAACGTATATAGTTTATGACCTGTTCGGTCGCTCCGTGAAAACAAGTAATCTACGTGTACTTAGGTCAATATTAATTATTTATCGATAGGTGGCTGTAGTGACCTTAGACATGATAGGTACCTAGCCAATACGCAGCCAGCCTAAATGTAAAAACTTAATTACAATTTCTATATTATGTATTTAAAAAAAAATATCCAATTAAACTTTTACAAGTATTTTTGAATCGTCAGAGGCATCTACCACTGGTTCGGAATGCCTTTCCTACCGAGAAGAACCAGCAAGAAACTCGGCGGTTTGCATATCCAGTATAAGCAGATGAAAAGAAACAATCAAATTGATTTATTTAGGTGTTCTCACTTTTCTGAGAAAATCTGGTAGGTAGGTAAGTATTACAGTACACACCTATTCACCAGATTTTACATAAATATTTCGATTGTTTGTTTGATTCCAGCTTCTACAAGTCATGTTAAATTTTAATCATAATATTTGCGTTCTACTTATTAACATAATTATAAATGTCAATCATAACTTTAAACGCACAACAATGGAGATAAATTACAATGTACAAAACAACAATTAGGTACTTGTGAGCGTGACTACAATTTGAATGAATTATTTACCTTTATCTTTTATCAACACAGCCTTCAATATTAAATTAGGTTTGTTTTAATTATTAGATACCTATCTTAAATATTGCTATGAATGCGCAAAATTATTAGCCAGATGTTAAGGTATTTTTGTTGGAAATTACTTAAGAAAATACTTAAGAAAATACTCAAGTTTAGTTAAAACGAGACAGAGCTATATCTCTCACATAAATCTGTCTCGTTTTAACTCAATCTTTAGTAACGATTAGCGACTCTGAGTGCGGCTGTCAGAGTATTTTCAAATGACACAAAAGGACTATTTAGTGTCCTTTACGGCCACGTGATCCGTAGGTTTAAGCGCGACAAATCAACAACAGGATTTTTTTCAGTCTTGATATGGTTTGAGTCGCTCGGCATTGGGAGTGGCGTAAAAATGAGTAGGTATGTGGAGAGGTCTCGTCAGAGCCAAATTCTCCTAGAATATGTCTCTGACGCATTATTAACACCAGCTTTTCTGACCCTTGTATAGTTCTTACAACTCTTGTGCCTTTTACACTATCACTTTTACAATAAAAATGCATGTATAACGCGTAAAATTTAACTCCTCACGCGTCATTTTAACTTTTTGTGTCAAAGTCATCTCAAAAGTACGATTTGAGTTACGATTTTAGTTTAGTCCTTATTTTAAAGGTGAACTGTACTTTTGACATGACAGCTGACCTATAGAGTTAAAATGACGCGTGAGGAGTAATTTTTTATATACGTAATATATGATTTTAGTATGTGAATTGTGGACGGCCGACGGGTATTAAATATTTTGTTAAATCTTTAACTAATAGTACTAATTTATGTTGTAATTACATAAATAAATAAGGTTTGTGGATAAATAAAAAGTATCACAATTGTTACAAATAAAAAAGCTCATAGATAAGTACAACCAACCTGCACTACTTTCGTATCCTTCTCCAGATTAGTCTCCAAGGGGACGAGCAAATCCACGTAGAACGCCTTCAGCTACAATAGAAAAACAACTTGCGTATTATTATTTCTTATGTAACAATTGAAGGACGAAGTTATATTATTATGGCAGGTGTTTTATTGTCCAATACGGCTATATCCTTTAATAGGTTTCCTTGTCGAAGCTTTAATAGTAGTCTAAATAATTTATAATATGTCTGTGTTAGTCTAGCGTTTTGTTATCATTCCGTTTATTTATATACATTTTGTCTAATAAACACATTGTTATTAATAATATTATATTAATGAGGAGCTGGAAAACTAGAGCTGACTTGTTGTAACCGAATTTTACAGTAGGGTTGTACCACGGATTAGAGAATGTTATTCACTCATCTGTGGGTTGTACAATGACTTCAATAATGTGGTGGAGACAAGTGCTCAAACACCTGTTGCTCAAGCCATGTTGAAAGGCAGGAGACCGTCTCTGGTGGCGCCCTGGAAAAGGCCTATGTTCAGAGCGGCGATCGACGCATGTAGATGGATAGAATGGATCGGATTAAACAGAAAAACTCTAACTGAAAATAAATTAATTTGCCAAAACAAACAAAAAATCACGATCCATGGCAATGCCTCACTTATGGAGCTTTATGTTTTCACAATAATAATATTCCTCTCAATGACCTATTGTATAATGTATAGTAGGTAATAGGTATCTCTTATGTATGCTAATTGAACTTACGATGTTCATCTGTTGATCCTGAATTTCTCGATAGACCTCCACCACCTTCATAAGAGCGGTACCTGTTAAAAAAAAATGTTACTAAAATGAGAAAAGTGGAAAAATTCAGACAAGTGCAAGTAGAACTGGCGTGGGGAAGATTCCGTACGATGAAAATATAGGTCCAATAGATTCCGACTAAATTGGCGAAACAGACAGACAGACACACGAGTGATTCTATAAGAGTTCTGTTTTTCATTCAGGCGTACGGAACCCTAAAAATTATGAAAGCAAAACAAAAACTATCTCAACAAGGTTACGTTATTGTTAGTTAACAACCTAACTATGTATTACAAATTGAACATATAATTTCGTTGGCCCTTATAATTGAGCTACGAGTATGATCTGTACCCGTGGTATAAGATTTTACGTCTCACCAAACGTTGCTAGAATTCGAGAATCGAAACACAATAATATCAAAGTAAAATGGACCTAAAGAGCCTTGAATTAAAGTCAAAAATTCAATGCCACTGATTTTAATTTCGCAAGGTTTCCGCTTGGAGCGCTGGCTGCAGATGTGTAGACAAACTTGAGCTTTAAAACAAGGCCCTCAAGATCCAGTTTACTATAACGCAGAAGTGTTTCGACTCTCGAATTCTAGCAACGTTTGGTGTGACGTAAAATCTTATACTACGGGTACAGGCACTTACGGTATTACGGCCCGATAATTCAATCTTACGTGTTACACAAAAGCCCTCAACTGAGCATACGAGACTTTAAATAAGGCATATCACAAACAAGACAATTCACTATACTATAACATGTTTCAACTGACTAAAGTTTAAGAAAACTAAAAATCCGACAAAGTGCGAGTCAGACACGCGCACCAAAATAAATAGTATTTGTACACTAAACTCTACAAACACCTGACGAAATGTATCGTTGGGTTTAAATTTAATTACTACGACTTCCTTTACAAGTGTGTATTCGGGATTACTTTGCATATTTTTGGAACTTAATAGATTCTCTCAGTTTTAAGAAATAAAGATTCTATCTACCATGCTTGAAGCTAATAACTACGAGCTTAATAACACAACTATAAACTATTTGCGCTAAGCGCTTAAGTTTGCGAGCACCCTTATCTATCTCAAGTACGAGATTGAGTAATCAAAATACCAAGTTATTTAGACATCTGTTTGAATGACTTGGTTAATTAGTTTTCATGTGGTACTAAGAGAAGTTTCCTTCGCGTGTTTGTGACTAAGCGGATAAAGTTGATCAAGAATAAGTTGGTATAAAGGTTTATTGTTTGTTTTGTTTTCATTAGCGGTGTTAAGTGATTTGTTCCAGGAATAACCTAGAAGACACAGGACATGGAATACCTAGGTCTATAGTTTGTAGTTCTACAGATTTACCTATGTAGTAGGTAAGTCAGGTAGCGGTCAATTGAGCATCTTTTACAAATTCACATAGGTAGGTACAGATAGTTCAATCCATGATGACGTGCCCCACTCTTTGTGCCAATTGAAGATTGTTAGAATGTAAGTTCTACCGTAAGTCGTTACGCACGTTACGTGGGCACACACACAAGAAGATAAATTAGGTAAAGATTACTCCACGCACCCGTGGTTTCCCCACACGAAACATAGTGGGGCGGGTCTTCATGGATTGAACTATCTATAACGCAGAAGACCTTACAAGCTTTCGGCCTTTATCAAGCACCTCCTATACAGGACTACGTGTATTGTCTATTGAAGAAAAATATAACACAAAATTTAAATAACATTACCAATATCGGCGCATCCTCCCCAAGTCCCTTGTTGTGCCTGTCGGCCGAGTTTACCCACTGCATCGACGTACAGGCGAGAGGCGGCTGCCGCACCTGGTGAAAAATGTGACTACTGTAGTCCAACTTTGATACAGGTTGATATATCGTCCGTGTCGGTGATAAGTGGTGGTTAGAACTTTGACCTCCTGACAGAGATAGACAGACTAGAGAATAGAGATACCATCTATACCATATTTTATAGACGGAGTCATAAATAGGTAGGTTCAATCCGTTTAGCTTTTTAATTATTATGATGTTGGCGAGTGCGCATTGCCGGAATCGCACTTGACTGAGGATTGAAGGTACCCTTTTTTTCGGATACCTATCCTATTATTCCTATAGGTATATCAATCTCCAGGATGTAAGGTATTTCTGCGCCAAAATTAACCTACATCGGTTCAGCGATTGCACCGTGGAAATACGAGTATATCAGACAGACAGACACACTATCGCATTTGTAATATTAGAATATATGGAGAAGTTTGATAGCTAGCTGTCTTTAAAGGATGAATATGGAGTTTAAATGCTTATATGGAGATCAATAGCCGTAAAACATTAAAGCGTTTAACGTCTCAGCGCGAAAAACCGTCAACACTCGAAAGAAATCTTGACTGCCGTAAAAGCAAGTATCAAGAGCAATACATCGCAGCACAATGGCCAAGTTTATTGCTTCTAGCGTCGACTATAATACGCTAGATAAGCCAACAGAGACAATTTGGCACCAACTACGCCCTAGTTCCGAAGCCAAACAAGCACAACTAAGGTTTTGCATATAGATGCACCCATTTGGCTTACGGCATATAAATTAATTGTCTCCTATTTAGTAACGCATCATATTGAATTAATTTGACGATGTAACATGTAACGACCTTCACTTCCTTATCTATATCTATACTAATATTATAAAGAGGTAATGTTTGTAAGTTTGTTTGTAGGGAGTAATCTGTAGAACTACTGAACCGATTTTGAAAATTCTTTCACCAGTGGAAAGCTACATTATTCCTGAGTGACATAGGCTATATTTTATTTTGAAAAAAAAAAATAGAGTTCCCTACGAAAATTGTAATAATGTGAATAAAATCGTCTCATCTGTGAGTTTCCGTGGCGTGTGCTGCGTGAATAGTTAAAGTTACACGAAATAATGTTCGGTGGAATTGTTCCTCTTAAACTCCAAAAAAAGTCCGCGATAGCATATATCTATCTTTTACAGTACGGTACGGCACAAGAGCCATTTTCATGATTTTGAAATGTGGTCTAAAACAAAGTTTTACTTTCGAAGGTGTTTTTACTATTATAATACTAATCCTTATCAAACTAAAATGGTTCGGTCATCTCAAGTGTTTAATTTAGACCAAAAAGTAGGGTACTTACCATGTAAAGCCTTTAAATATGCTTTACCGGCCGTTATCATCTGTCGCGCGCCAGGGTTGAACTTGTCCAAGATATTCTGCAACAAAAAGAACACACCATAAGTATATAGTGAACCTAAAACTAAGTACCTAGGTTATAAGAAACATCAGTTACACATCTAGCTTTCGCAAGGGAAAGTTTTCACTACGATGAATGATGATCCGTCAAAGAATTGTAATGTCGAGTGAAAATGTAAACAGTGGATATGCTACTATGAAGTGTAATAATCGGACGTAAATATTATTTTTGGTCTTGTGTATTCATGAATTAGCGATTCTTAAATAGTATTAATAAGACCTGAACTCCTGCTAGGTGTATGCTAATATAATATCGTCCGCACGTACCTACCTGAGAACTAATAAACTTTGTTTGAAGCTGGCAATGTTGATTCCGTGGCTGTATAAATAGTATGTGAGACTGTGACACGACAGACATCAACGCTGGAGGGATTCTGGCCTAAATATCTAAGTAAGTAGTTAGTGACAACAAGACACATTGTTAAGGCTATTAAACCTTGCTAAATACCCACTTATGTTAAAACTTAAAACATACCTACCTACCTAAGCTTTAGTCATTGCTAAACATAGGATCCGGTCTACAAGGAAAATGAGGTCATACATAGGTGCCTAAGTACGCTAGACAACTTTTTTGTTGTACGAACATTAATTTGCAATCGCAAAAGAAAATGAGGGCTTAGACCGTAAATAGAGGCGTAGGAATGTGGCCTTTCAAGGATGCTGCAACCTCGTTACAGAGGTGTGGCAAACATGCCACCAGCGACATTCCGTAGTAAAGCTTGTAACACATAACGCGCGACGGAGGCTTATCTAATATGGCTTTTAGAATTTTGTTTAACAAGAAACTGTGTGAAGACGTTCACATTGCGAACTTCACCAAGCGTAGGAGTCGCAGTCCAGCTGCAGTCGAGCATCGTCGCCACAGTGCTGCAATGTAACATGTTTCATGCATTTCCTTGTATTACCTACAAATCGTACACGTGTATACGCGTGTTCGGTGTGACATCTTGTCGTGCAGTTATCGTCGCGCGTTTAGTGTGTTTCACAGCTTAATATTTCTCAAATGCACTTCTTCGGAAAACCTATTTACCTACTTAAAATGGATGTACATTCATTAACTTGATGATTTAATTTGATATTTTCCCTGTTACGGTATGATTTGAGGACGAGAAAAAATGTAAATATCTAGAGATTTACACTTAGTTGTGCTAGTTTAAACGAAGGAGGTATTTTCATATTTTTACCAAGTTTCTCTTAAATTTTATGTAATCTTTTTGTCGTATCTAAGTATAGTTAGGACTTAGGACAAAAAGCAAGGCTGACTAAGAATAACTCTTCCAAAATAGATGAAAGCGTTGTCCTTGTCAGCTCGAACTTCATCTCTCGCAGCACCGCAGTCCCGTTGTGACCACCACCCGTGCAATAGGGTTGAAATATCGACAAATAAAAACATCAAATTAATCGTGGTACGTACCCGTTATCTATATCTAAATATGTCGTTAAACCACGAAATAAGCAAAATCATTAGCTTGAGTCCCAAAAGACTGATCCGTTCCTATAAATTAAAGTTCAAGGAGCGTCTTTTATTCATATGTATGATACAACCGTAAAATTATGAGATTTTTATAACAGAGATCAGAAAGATAGGAAGCAGCTGTATAGACTTTATATCGGAGTACCCAAACTGACGCCAATTCCAAACCCCTAATCCGCAAGTTATGAGGGCATTACAAAAAGCCAATGCATTTTCCCTTTTATCCCAATATCGGAGGCTGGGAGCCGGGGCTGGGCAACTACGTGCTAATGTCTTTTACGATGTCGTGACTGCGAATGTCAGCCCATCGTACTTGTGCTGACGTTAATTCTATTACATATAAAGTCTGACGATGGTATGACGTTATTCCTCTTGTTTGGACGTTGTTATATTTTTAAATGCAATGCAACATTGTCATAATCTAATCTATCCTTGATAGAGACCTTTACTTTAGTGGTACTAGTTACGAGTAGCTTTATGATCAAACCAATTTTTCAACTCTTCAACTCAAATTAAGTAATTTAAAGCAGAAAGCTTTCAGACTCATTTCCCTCGTGTAGACTACTGCGGAAACTTTAAATGCCCTTCACTGTGGCAGCAATTTTTCATATTTACCGTTTTTCTAGACCAAATTCTCGACAGTGACAGTAAAGTATCGCTACTTCGTCGGGGCGGGCAAAAGGCAATATTTCAGGGAATCAGGCGTACATTTTAAAATACCGATACCCTATGTCGTATGTAGGCTGGTGCATGGCATAAATCTTAGGGGATGTTTCGTATACAAAAATGTATTGCGAAGGGAAATAGATGCGCACTTATAAAAATTAAGTAGGCAGCGATATAGGCCGGATATATTGATATCGAAACGTGATGAAAGAATTTCTACTGAGATATCAGAGGCACTTTTATTTATTGCTAATAGATTTTATAGTGGCTATACAGGATATAACCAGAACGCTAGCAAAAACTTAGCGTTATTGTTATACTAGGTACCTAAACACAATCCAATACCAATAATCATTTGTCCCATTTTGTAGTTTTAGTGCAAAACTCGGGTCAATGCCCCACATACAATGCGGCATTGACTCCGAGTGGCCTACTTCCGCAACTTACGTTGACCTCTGGCGTGAGTCAGATGTTTTAATTGCAATACATCGTGAACTTTTACAAAAAAATAGGTTTTTTTTTCGCGTTTTTTTTGTGGTATCATAATAATATCAGTAATCATCAGTACTATCAGCTGTCTTCGTTTTTGCTAGCGTTCTGGTTACACCTGTATATAGAGTAAGTACACATTGGCCTTATATGCTCAGCGTACGGTATTAGAACTACTTGTGTACATCGATTGTGTAGGTATATTTTTTGAAGATTTTCATACAATCGTCGAAGAAGTTTCGCATAATTCTCAAGCATGCAAGAACACATTAGGACACAATAGGAAAATTCGTTTAATACACTAAGGGATAGCGGTATTATTTTATGGTAACAGAGCACATAGAATTTTAAATATAAATATTTATAAAAAAGCGTGCAACAAATTTTCCCAGACTTTTCCATACATTTCGCCTTTGTGAACCCATATCGCCTTAAATACATGCAAACTTAATGCACATTTCAGGTAGAGTTTCAAAATCAAAGCAAGTACGATAGTATTCATGTACACAAACTTCTTAAGAGCCCTGAGTTTAGTTTAACTTATATCCCGTGTACATCAATATCCTCCCGGAATAAGTTTGCCAACAACTCAACTTATGTAACAAGTTTCGTACAATGCAATCTACTACAATCCTTGTTAAAAGTTGAGCCTTCAAAACACTACCACTCAATTTTCTCATGCCAGAATGAAAAGCAAAGACGGCTTCAACAAGAAAAATCGGATCAAAATAACAAATTCATTTTCATATTGCATATAGTGTAGGCGCCAAAGGTGCTGCAATTTTACACAATAGTAAAAAATATATTGTATTTTATGAATAAGTAATACGTACTAATGTAACTTTCAAATGGTAAAAGATTTTTTCAAATAGGTGCAGTGTTTCCGGAAATGACCACCCACATGCACAGAAAAATTAAGTTAAACCTGGAGAGTTAATAATATTTGCTCCACAATTTAATTTCTATAATATTTGCGGTGTGTCGTCCTATCGGAAGAACGATATCGCGCACGGATAACTGTGATGTCGCACCTCAAGCTATTCTCATGTTAATTTCCAGATCCCACGCTGCGTCGTGCGTAGGTAGTCATAGAATTTTACGTTCCGACGTCGAACCGAAACTATTGTGAAAAAAATTATTCTCAATTCAACACGTGAAGGGGTAAACCCCTTAAGGGATAAGTTTTCATTAATTCCCTCGAATGAAAAGCAAAGACAGTCTCAACAAGGAAAAGAAGATCTAAATAACAAATTCGTTTTCCTTTTGCATATACAATAATATAAGATACGGCGCATTGTGAACTAACAGCTTCTAAAGTAATACAGGCGGCTTTATTCCATCCTCTTTATTTGTGGGGCACGTAGGAAACGACATTTGGTACCAAATTGCCTCGGGTAGGCTTCGTGACGGGACCCCTTCCAACCTCGTCGCTTCCTAATGTCTTACGCACACGTCCAAAGTTTTTGTATGAGTTGAAGATTCATATGATGGTATCCATGTGAGACTTTTTGCTCAATATGATACGATGAAAATTATTACAAATTAGTGAAATAGTTCGTACAACATGACTCCTCACGCACCATTTTAACTTTATGGGTCAACTGTAATGTCAAAAGTACGGTTCACCTTTAAAATAAAGACTAAAATCCTACTTTTGACATCAAATTCGACATAAAAATTAAAATGACGCGTGAGGAGTTATATTTAACGCGTTATACCTGTACTTACCTAATATAATTAAGAAGTCGCGCTTTTGGTCCTTATCTAACTTTTCGAAGTTATGTTAGGGAAACATCTTGAGTAAACCTGCATGCCTGAGAGTTCTCCATAATGTTCTCAAAGGTCTGCTGATCCACATTTGGTCAGCGTGGCGGACTACGACCTAAACCCTTCTTATTCTGAGAAGAGACTCTGGACAAGCAATGGCTTCACGATGATACTTAGTTAAAAGTTAAATCCGTAAATAAAATAAAAAGTGACTGGTCTTGCTTGTATTGGGCTCTTAAAGTAGGAACCTACTACCTACACATCCATGCAGCCTCAAAATAGTAAAAATCAAAACGAACTGGTATAGGTAACGAACATCAAAAATTGCCTCTTCAAACAGACGTGTCCAATATGAAATGATGCTGCTTCGTTCAGTTTTATACCTCTCTTGTACAATTGAGTTAAGTATTTGAACTAGTCTTCTATTCTTCGCCCACTCTTTTTATTAGGTAACTAACTAACTACCTACCTACTTGCACATCCTACGTGATATTACCTAACGGTTGAAATTATAATTAATCTGTAATCTGTTGATAAGCTATGTACAGAACATACAACAAGTATTGACTAATAGATGTAAATAATTCAAAATTAACATTCAATTTTTGACGAATACCAACGTTTTGTGAGGATGCTAGTAACTTGTCAACGGATTTGAGATTTTGGTCGTTAGTGGTAGGTATATTGTACCTACTTCAGTGACAGAATAAAATACGATCAAGACAAAAAAGATGAAGTAGGCTATATTTTGCAGAATAAATAAAACAACACATCGTTAAACAATAATTTCATAATCAATAGATGCCTCTGTGGTATGTGACAAAATTATTTGGGCAAATACTCGCCAAGTGCCCATGGCTATGTGTAAATACAATGATAATATCATTATTTTACATCTAATACAATGTTTGTTATCGAATTATCGAAATCAAATTTACATAAATCAACGAACCGCAATTAATTACGTTTGCCATATTTATAAAATTAATTCACAGAACTTATTTGCTGGTAAAATAACTTGCAAAGTGCAGGATTATAAGTCGGTACATCTAAATATATAAAAGAGAAATACCACTCACTCACTGACTGACTGACTGACTAATCACGAAATCTCAGAAACTATAAAGCCTACAAAACTTGAAATTTGGAAGGTAGGTTCTTTCTAGGACGTTGGTGTCA
Organism: Maniola hyperantus; assembly: GCF_902806685.2. NCBI lineage: Eukaryota > Metazoa > Arthropoda > Insecta > Lepidoptera > Nymphalidae > Maniola > Maniola hyperantus. The sequence goes on along the minus strand of NC_048548.1, from coordinate 9,486,931 downwards.
GCTAAGAAACGTTTTGAAAAACTCCCCCCCCCCCTAAGGGTGTGAAAGGGGGGGTCAAAGGTTGTATGAAAGTCCTATGTTTTTGGAGTTAGAGACGTGAAAATCGACATTTAGGTTATTAGCTTTAAACAATAAAAATCTGTATAAGTCAATTTGGGAAATTCCCCCCTTAAGGGTAGTAAAATAGGGGGGAGTATTTATGGAAAAGTTTTAACTATTGTTATTTTTACTTGAAATTTGGAAGGTAGGTTCTTTCTAGGGGGTAGGTATCAGATAAGAAAGGATCTTACTAAATTCCCCCCTAAGGGAGTAAAATGGGGGTGGAAGGGTTATATGAAAATCCTATGTTTTTGAAGTTAGAAATATGAAAATTGGCATTTAGGTATTCTGGGTTCCGTGTCTTAAGGTGAGACTGAGTGAGTAGGTAAGTGAGGCCTTTTGCAGCGGGAAAATTTCAGATCTCATGAGAAACCAGAAAATTTACGCGGACGAAGTCGCGGGCATCTGCTGTTTACTTATGTGCGAGTAAACTAAGTTACGTAAGCAGTTAGATGTAGATAAACACGGAAAATCGCTTCCCAAAGCATATTAACGTTTACTTTGAACAAGACCATTTTGTAATGGAATAAATTTTCTAACCGGTATGAAAATTTTGATACTGCGTTTGGAATATTTCATAAAGTAAATATACTTAGAGCTGACTTCTATAGAGGATATTATAGAGAGGATATTTGCCGAGCACTTGTTGCCTCTCGACACGACACGGCGACATGACGTTATTTACAAGACTGCAAGCAAACTTTCCAACTGCAATAAACTCGTGAAAGACGAGATATTATTATGTCTCAAAACTTTAAACAAGTTCTTATGTCCGCACCGATAAAAACATTTGTTACAAATAAAAATTCGTAATATTTTAGGAAAACTCAAGGAAATTACATGTAGGTATTTATGTTTCGTTATATCGATTGCTTATTTAATACTTTGAGAAAGTTTGTATTGTCAGGTTGATTTTATCCGAACGTGAGTTGATGAATTTTATCATAGATAGAGGACGAGACATAGAGACCTAAAATACCTGTTTTTAGTCTTGAACGGTACTTTTCATGTTTTGTTAATAATGTATTAATCTAAAAAATACCGTTTTAAACAAAACGCACTCAAGCTACTGACAATGAAGATTCATTAATTTTACTTAGGTAGGTAGGTTCAGACTGTCTGGCTATACTAAAACTTTTAAGAGAAAGCAGTACTGTCGAAAGGAGGGCCGTTTGTTTTATAAAAAATTAATGAACAAATCCCCCTTCTAACGACTGCACCAATTAATCTCTTTAGCAGTTTTTGCGATCAAGCAGGTAGCTCACAGTTAAATTCCAATCTACTACCTACCTACCTTTATCCAATGTTCAATGTTGGAGTTCTTAACGTAATCACGGCCGTACAATTTGTTACCGATTCAACAATACATCTCTCAAGCTGCTTCCAAAAGGGAAAAATAAAAGAATTTTCCCTTTAATTTTCCTAAATGAAGTTGACTACAAAAGGCGGAGTAAAACGTAATTCAAATGAGCGCTGCCAACGCCAACCACTTCTAGCTTCGATTCCGCACTTTGAAAAGTTTAATTTTTAAAGAAACTTCCAGTCCCAGGACTTTTGAATACGCTTAAAACTTTGAATTCAGATTTAATGATTTGATATATCTTTAAGTTACCAAGATTTATTATTTAAACCTTTGTGAAAAATGACCGAGCATTAATATTATTGAGTTCGGTTCTCGGTATCGATTGTTTAAACATATTGGAATTTATGAACGTATTGAAAATGAAACGAATAAAAAGGATTATTCCGGACTTCAGAACCTTGAAATGCCACATACCTAATGTTGAGTCGTCAATAAAATGTTTGGACTTATTTTTTTGTAGCAAGATCTTTTGTATAAGATACCTATTTGTATTCATAACTTTTTCTAGGTAGTAGGTACTTTAGCAATCTCATATCGCTTTCCTTAAGCAACAATAATTACAATTTACAATTACAGTATCTTTAATCTAAGATAATCTATTACTTGTACATAAATCGTCAACATACAAAGCAATAACTGATATAGTTACCTGATTGATAGTTACAAAGTATGGGATGATAAAATTTACAATCACTTAATAAAATTATTTCAATTAGATTTCTCTAGATACTCAATTATATCGTACTAGATAATGCTCGCGACTTCATCCGCGTGGATTCAGGTTATTTGAAATTCTGAGGGAACTCTTTGATTTTCCGGGACAACTATGTGCTCTATCGATTTTAAAAAAGACAGAGACTTTGGCATTTATAATATTAAGCATGGAAAGAGTAAAACAAAAACATTGTCAGACCTTTCAGAAGATTATTATTTATAGAATCATCCTGTAATATTATCCCCATCGCCGGAAATCCTTGTATCTGAGCAACACTAGAGTCTTGAATGCCAATATCGTCAACAAATGCCGATATCACATAACAAGGTCGACGTCTTAGCTGAAGTAAACAACTTAATAACTTATGCATGAAAACCAATTGTTCAATTTGACAGCCGTTCGTCTCTGTTCATGTTTGTAATGTAATTTGGACACAAGGTCAGTGAAGTTTGACGAATTGTATAACTATAGTACGCGACAGGTCGCCATGGCAATCGGGGTATGAGGCGGGGGGTTGCCCCGCAGAACCGCACGTCTCCCGCGCTATCCTAAGATAGAAATACTATCTTACCAGTACCAGGAAAAAGATAGTATTTCTAAGCGCCTAATTATTTTAAAATTGTTGATTTACAATATTAGAAGGGGATGCAATTTCATAAGATGAGTCAGTACTATGATTGCTTTAAATTTTCATTGATTTTTAAATGAATATAAAGTATAAATTATTTTGAAAAGGTTATGTTCCAAAAAATAACACCTTATAAATACCGCATCCTCTTCTACTTTTATTTGGCACAGGTACCTACTGAATACCCGCATAAATTGTCAGGGATAACTCCTAATCGATTGGTTACCCAGTCTACACGTTTGAAATCGTGAGTATTTGCAAAACCAAGTGTTTCTCAATGCTAATCGCGTCACGATGTGGTTTACCAAGCTGTATAATCTCGCTTCATGATGTCATAATGGTTTATTGAACATTTATGCTAACTTAAATAATTTATGATATTCCTGAGATTTTGTATCTGCAGCCCTTTGGTGAACTTACTCTCTGTAAATTTAGAGAGCTAGATTTCACCTTTTGCGATTTATTTTTGATCTCTTAATAAGATCATGACACGGGTCATTTTTGTGTGTAGGTAATTTTACGGCAAGCTAATCTAAAGCTACGGTTAGAGACTTCATGACTTGACTTGACATGACAAATTAATCTATACTGTGAAACGGATACATTTTTTATTTAATTTATTTATTATCCAATCAAAATACATACAAATCAAAAGCTTAAACAAGAAACACTGAAAAAACCACAGAGGTTTGTCCTCAGTGCCTATAGCTGCAACGATTAGGTGCCTATTAACTAATTACATAATCAGTCCGATATTATTCTTCACTACCGAAGTTAACCGTACGATAATCCCTGAGAAGGAATGATCACGAAAATACCTACTTAGTTACTTAATTGGGCTATTGGATAATGCGGTGTGGACTAAATATCTGGGTTATGGGGGTAAGATAACGGAAGCCCGCTATTACAATAACCTCGCAGAAAATATGCCAGACAGTGCCCTGTCCCCTATCGCCGACGATGTTACCAAAAAAGACCTTGGAACCACAATCGGTGTAGAGCGATTCGGGTGTCGAGAGGTCAGCAGTGACACCAATTTCAAGATTTTGAGAGACAAATCTTTAGTAGAGGGTTTCGTGGTTATTACGCCATTATACTCTTCCAGATTTTCCACCCCGGAGCATTCTCGATAGTTCGTGCGCGCTGTGGTCCGAATCCGCCCGATCGTGACCTCTTTTGTATTACTTACCTATGAGAATTTAAGTAGACATGTTCTAGAAACAAATATCTGTGTCTTCCGTAAAAATGTGTAGTTTCAGAGGATTTGTATGTGTACGCGGACGAAGTCGCGAGTATAAGCTAGTTAAATATATAAAAGGAAAGTGACTGAATGACTGATCTATCAACGCACAGCTCAAACTGCTGGACGGATCAAGCTGAAATTTGGCATGCAGATAGCTATTATGACGTAGACATCCGCTAAGAAATGACTTTTGAAAATGAAACCGCTAAGAGGGTGAAATAGGGGTTTGAAATTTGTGTAGTTTAAAAGCTAGTTTTTAATATTTTTTCATTAACTCCAAATCCATACAAATGTGTAGAAATTTTACACGTAGCCTAAATCACGATATTACCATAACTACTTGGTGTTATACAGTCATGTTCTTGTACAGTCATTTCTTCATTCACACTCATATTACAAATGCGAAAGTGTTCTGTCTGTCTGTCTGCTAGCTTTTAACGGCCCACCCATTTAACTTTTCACGAAATTCGGTACAGAGTTAGCAAGGACATAGGCTACTTTTGGTCCCGGCAAATCAAAGAGTTTCCACGGGATATTTAAAAACCTTAATCCACATCGACAAAATCGCAGGCATTGTCTATCATACCTATAAATGGAGAAACTGATTGACTGATATTATATCAGCGTACCTACAGTTCAAACCGTAGCTCAAGAAACTTGAACATTTGCATTTAGATGTTCTTTACAACGTAGAAACCGCACTAAGAAAGTATTGAATTGACCTAAAGCTATTAAAGTTATTGATATTATCAAATTAAAATCATTTAAAGCGCGCACAACATAATATATAATTCTGTCTAGATAATAACAGTTATCAAGTGTGATCAGTTCTGTTAATAAACCAAATGGAGAAACTTTATTAGCAATAGATTTATATTTATCTACTTGTACGATCACTTATCTTCCATCTAGAAATAGTCGGAAGCCATCCGTTAACCGACTTCGTTAACAAGTGACTATACAGTGGTATTTACAATGCAATACACCGATCGAAATGCAAAGTAAAACGCCTATAGCTGTACCTTGATCGAGTTAGGACCTACGCATATATTAGCTGCTTGTAAAACCTAGATTAGCATCTGGAATCTATGTTTTATATAATATAACGTTATGTTGTGGTTAGGTTAGTAAACGTTTTATGTATCATTCATGAATATTTTACCAATTAAATCTTAGAGAATTTCGAATTTACGCTAATGAGCTTATTATCGTGAGATTAGAAAGACCGTACGTTATTTTTACATTTTGATAACAACTTACTGATGTTTTTATGCAAGATCATAGATTCAGGGATATTAAAACGAGTCGAAGCTAATCCTAGACTAGTTTTTTTTGGCACTTCTTGTTTTTAAAGCACTAAATTTATGCGTGGCGGAAAACATTGATGAATAAAAAGTATGCCAAACCATACGTTGAAGATCTTTGTAATTTTGTACCACTAAGTAGTTGAAATAAAATCCACCTTTATGAAAATCAAACTAAAGAAGCATCTCAACTTTGAACTTGTCACGTCCTAAAGATTTTCGTCCTGTCAAAATTAAAAATGGCGAATACCTACTCAACTAAAGGCATAAGGCAAAATTAATTTTATCGTTCGCAAAGCTAGGAGCCAACAATTTTCGCTTGCATTCCATACAAATTGGACAATATTAAATGACGTCGAGATATTATTTTCTCGCAAATGGATAATAAGTTGCGAAAACATCGAGGCCTCATCGTCTGCGGTTTATAATGAAACAGTCCAAACGAATTTTATTGCGGTCCGCTATAATTTGCGGTTGCCTCCGGAATTTACGGATTTCGATGTAATTTTATTAGACGGCATACAGCAAAATATGTTAACAGGTTAAAGAATAAATCAAAAAGTATATTTTTAAGGTGATCGCATATCAAGATACGACTTAAATGTATGTGGCGCAAAAGCCTGTTTGCCTGCTTATTTAGGTCTATTGAAGTTTTCTGGCAGTTTTACATTAATAACGTTATAATTTAATTCAAATGCCGTGGTCGTGCGTTGTCAACTACAAAAACAAAACATACTAATAATTTGATAAACAAATAAAACAAATGGGGATGCCGTCGATCAAGAATTAAAAAATACGCACGACATTTGCATTGAATTATAACGTTATTAATGTGAAACTGCCAGAAAACGTCAATAGAACTAAATAAACAGGCATATCTAGCACATCAAAGGACTTATTTTTACTTAAGGCGATGATAGCTCTAAGCACCTATCTTGTTTCTAACTATTTTACTTTATTTTATTTATACCTAGTCAAGTCACAATTTATATATTTTCTATTTTTCCGTAGTCGGGCTACCGTTTTTATTAACTTTTTCTTTTTTGATACGCTCTGTTTGTGATAGGTGATTATTTTGCCATGCCAATTAGTATGTAAATTGGATTTAAGTGTGTAATTGGAGCCTTTTAATAGCTAAACAGTCATATAGAAGTCTCAATTCCGAAATGACCCCGCCCATTATCGTACTATACTTACCTACTCCACAAGCTTTTTCAAAACAATATAAAAACCTAACAAATATCTAAATAGTGAATCATAAGTTCCACTATATATTAAGTCATGTACTCATATATTTATATTATTCGAGCAAAAACGGTTTCTATGAGACTGATAAAACAAAAAAGAAGTTAAGTATGAAAAAAATCTACGTAAGTAATCTAAACCTGTAATGATAATTTTATCACACGCCTTTTTAATGCTTAAATTAATCATACATACAAGGAAAAAAGACTTCTGACTTGTAACATACAAAAGATCTTTTAATAGTCACTGTTTTTTCTTCACACAACTTTAATAAGCTGTAAAGTTGCCAGCGCATTACGCAGTCTAATCGCAGTCACGAATTGAACAGACTGCCGCGTTCCATACATTCTGTAATTTTTCTTCCGTATATGGGCTAAGAGCCAGCGCTTGCCAGACCTTTGTTATTTTATAAAAGCTGAAAGTTTCTCTGCGTATTGTTCCCGACACTGGGAGGAACGTATGTTTGGATTATGGTGTCTTTGAGTGATAACAGGTAATAAGGGTGCACAAATCTTAAAGATGTAAACTTTTAAATTTTAAGAGTGTCTGGCAGGGGGTTGCTACGCCACTAAGGATCTGGCAATGCTTGACGTGATTTCTAATAATTATACCTACTATTCCGAAGAAAATATGAAGAAATTAGACTTTATACTCTGCCGTAAGATTTTTACACCTTTATTACCTGCTATCTCCCAAAGCCACCATGATCCAAACAAACGTTCCTCCCGGTATTTTATAAAATAACAAAGGTCTGGCACGCGCTGGCTCTCTCTCTAGTACCTACTTCATCGTCTCAATAGATCGTAATCTGCTTTGTTACATAAATATTCCTCTGATACTCACGTTATTTAAAAATAAGTATCTAATTTAAATGCAGGAGCCGTTCCTCGTCCGATTTCTAGTAAGTTTCTAAAAGATGTGTGGGTTATTCAAAATAGCTTTAGTTTTTAGGGTTCCGTACTTACATGAAGGATGCGAACGGGACCCTATTACAGCCTCCGATGTCTGTCCGTTTGTCTTTCAGTGGGCTGTATCTCATAAACCGTAATTGACAGAGTTGAAATTTTCATCGACTGTATTCTACAAATAATAAAACCCATGATGGCGAATTGCGAAATGGCGGCCATGCCTTTTTTAAAATACATAGTGATAGTACGGAACTCTTCGTCCAACTCGCACTTGACCGGTTTTTAATGTATGTTACATAACGAGTCGCTCGGCCTGGAACTGGCTCCAGCATGGGATTGCAAAACTTGGACGTGGACGCGGAGTAAAAACGTTTGACAGCTTTTTATCTTTCACCTTTAATTTGTGTTGGACTAACCCTTGTGTTTTAGGAAAAATGGTCATTTAATATGCGATTTAACATGGATTTAAGTCTTGTTTTACCTTTGACTCGCTGCGGCTTCATAATTTGAATTTGCAAATTGCGTGTTAGCTCAGCACTCTGGTGTTAGTAGTTAGTAGTAGTACAGTACGCGGCAGAAATATGGTACATCGACCTTTAGAAAGAGATAGCGCGTTATAGAGCGTTGCCTCTGTCGTTGAGACCGACAAAACGTCACATAGGTATGAGTGACAGAGACAACGCTCTACAAAGCCGAAATCTCATTCTAAAGGTAGATGTACAATATTTCTTGCTGGCTACTGTAGGTGGAGATCCAAACAAGCGTCTGTTTATATGATATTTTTTTTTAATTTTTTTTTAAAAGAATATTAGCCATATTAAATGACTAATATTCCCCTTTCCTCTCCAATTAAGCGTCAGGCTTGTGCTAGGAGTAGGTACGACAATAGTGCAACGGGCGGGGTTTGAACCGTCGACCTTTCGGTTTTTAGTCCACTCCTATACCGGTTGTGCTATTGAGGCTCTTTATTGTGATATGTTTGTGCTGCAGTGGCCGCGCGTTATTGACGCCGCGACAAAGCGTCAGACTAATGTAGTAAATGTAGGGAACGTCATTCAAGCGTAGGAACACTGACGCCGCTGTCAGTCAAGCGTCAGTGACGTACTGTGGTGACGCGTAGGTAAGTACAATATCTAACGCCGAGTCCACAAGTCCAAAGTCAAAACTCCACCTTTCGAAATAAATGTAATATTCTACTCAGCAAGGTATTTAATAATTTACACCTACCTGTTTGCGGCACGCATTATATTAAAATTTAAAAGCCTCACGCCTACGTTGGCCTCAGAACTGAATAAAAAGTAACGTAGGTTTGAAATTGCTTTCGACACTGGTAGTCTTTTGATACCAAGAAAGAAATGATGATATTCATATTGTTTTTCACAAACAAACTAAAGCTTTCTTGCAGGCAACTTTAATATAATCCGAAGTGGGCGATAAGGCGGTACATTTCAAACGAAATGAATTCCGACGCCGGTCTAGAGTTTTACCATAATGAAATTCTTTAAATATCACCCCTCTCCATGGGATTAAAATTCGTGTAATTGTGCGTGCGGTTTGTATACCAGACTTTACTATAAACATTAGTAGAGATGGCGAAGAGCTTTTTAACATTAAAAGTTCCTGAGCAGGCTAACTTACTATAATGAAACGAAAATGTTATAATACTTCACAAGCCGTGTAACTTTTTGTATAACTGATACTGTTAGATAAAGAGAGAGAGAGAGAGTGTAGGTATTCATAACAAAACTAAACTAAATATAGGTAAATTAAATAAATAGAAAAACAAAAACTTTAAGTTTTTTTCAAAAACAGCCCCGCATGAAATCGACTAGGTACTAACATATTCTAACACTAGCAGATGCCCGCGACTTCCTACGCGTGGATAGCTGGTGATGGAGTGCAGAGCCATTGTGCCCCGAAGCTGTGGCTACATCCGTCTTACAGGCCTCGATGTGCTTGCTGTTTTTGCTGCTTGTAGACTTGGAGTTGGAGGAGACGTCGGGCTTGCGGTGTGTGATCCAAAGGTGTTGCGGTGTATGCGATCACCCTTGATCACGTTATGTGCGCAGTGCGGTGGTGTGCGGTTGATCTTCGATGACGTCGGCTGTTCTAGTGTGCGATCACTCTTGTATCAACGTCGGCTGTTGTAGTGTGCGACCACTCTTGATTTCGTCGGTTGTTGAGGTGTGCGACCATTCTTGATCACGTCGGGGTCACCAATGTACGGGAGCGGTGTGCAGGCTCGACCGTACCAAAGGGGAGATCTCCCACCGAGCGGTTGGTTGTGCTCGGTAGCGCCAGCTGGGCCAACGGTTATGTCTTGAAACTTCTATATATAGTCCAGATTGCAGAAAACTCCGTTAGTGCGATTGCTATCGGCGGTACATTTGTTCGGGACTACGTCATCGATTGAACAGCGCCATCTAGTTTCTATTGTGGCAACCGCCACAAGGTTTTTAAAAATCCTGTAGGAACTCTTAAATTTTCCGGGATAAAAAGTAGCCTATGTCCTTGCCCAGGTTGCAAGCTACCTCTTTACCAAATTTCGTCAAAATCGGTTGAACGGTTAAGCCGTGAAAAGCTAGCAGACAGACAGACAGACACACTTTCGCATTTATAATATTAGTATGGATAAGTAGATGGCATGATGTGTTCAGTGTGTCTTTTTAAAACATTATAAAGGTGCGTTTCCAGTGACACGGAGCTGGGCGGAGTGTAGCGGAGCGGACCGTGAATTGGCCAATCACAGAGCTCGAAATCCCCACGCCGCATCAGTGAAAACTGTGCGATTGGCCAATTCACGGTCCGCTCCGCTCCACTCCTCCTAGCTCCGCGTCACTGGAAACGCACCCTTATACTTGCTAAACCTATTTGTCTGACCTCTAAAACGTATTAGACAAGGACGAGTAATTTCAGATCTACCTATGATTTTTAGTGCTTTTAGTTTTGTACATAAACTAAGTACCTCTCCTATTTAAACTTATTATTAGAAACATAAAAAGCGTGTTACTGGCCCAAAAAAAATGCGTGAGGGTCATTTGTAGGTTGTCCCAGCGAGATAGCTGCGTACCTTACTTCCAAAAACTTCGTTTATTAACAGTACCTTCATTATATATCTATGAAACCATTTTGTTTGTTGCTAATAATAAAAATATGTTTACAGAACTTAACAAAAGACAAAAACATAAATTAAAATTCCCATCACATAAAACCGCTCTCATCAATAATAGTTTTAACGTTATGGCAGTAAAAATTGTTAACAAACTACCTTTGGAAATAAGAGAACTTGTAAATATAAATAAAATAGAAAGCCTTAAAAAGAAGTTATTCGAATATTTAATTAAAAACATTTTTTATAGTGTTGACGAATATCTAAGATGTCATTTTTTCCTTTAGTGTGTATTTGGTTACCTTTTGACATATTTTGTATTAAGTACTATCTTGTTTTTTTATTCTTTTGTGACTAAGTATTAAATTTGGCAAATTTTATCAAAACTATGTACACGTTTGTTAGGAATATCATATTGCATGCTAATAGGCAGAATTTGGCTGTACCTTTTTGTTTTGTAACATCTCCACTGTTTACCCAGATTCGCAATAAAGAAATTTGTATTTGTATTTAGATTCTCGTATACCTACTTGTAAAATAAAATCATTCGACGGGAAATGTACGCAACGGGGAAAAGGATTAATGGGGTATTGTTAGTATCGCTTCATAGGATGAACAGACCACGCCATGGTTAGCGCTACTTCTTTTGTCAATAAGGGGAATTGTATAGATTCTGTTTCCTTTCATCTATTTGCTTGAAAAAGGTAAGTATTTATATTTCACGTATAATATTTAAACACGTATAAGTCGCGCAAATTGCTATTGCGCTGGAACCATGTCTCAGTAACATCGAAATGACATCATTTTGACGTCAGCCGAAATAAAAATATACCATCAGCTCGAAATTTCAGTCTAGTGATGATGTCACTAAAATGGCAGCCACGCGCATTAACAATTTGCGGGACTTATATTATTTGATATGTTTTTGGCAGTTTATTCATGGTTTATCCAAAGGTGAACATCAAAAAACATAAACACACTCTTAACATAAGATGGCCTTAAAAATTGATTGACTAGTCTGGTACGTCATCTAATTTGACGATCTTCATTTCTTTTGTCATAGGTAGGTACATCATGTTTTACGATATGACTATGGGTGCTTCGCAGTAAATTGCGAATTGTTCTCTATTAACTGTGGCGCTCTTACTTTCTTTCATTACACTTAATACTTTCTTATATCACATTTAAAAATAATCTGAGAGTGAGAGTCTGTGATTCTTTCTTCCAATTAAGTTGTCGTTGGTACCATTTATTTTATCACTATTTAGCATCTGTTGGTTACTGGACAGAAAAATACTTGCTTCAACGTTCAACGTGTTACCTACCACGAGCCAACACGAGACTAGACTCTAGAGTCGCCAGCTGAGGCCCAGAAGACGTATGTGTGTGACGTCACCAGCAAGATTCGACTGCATCGATCGCTCGTATTGAAGAAATGCTGATGATCTCAGCTTCTCGTGGATTATTATGATTTTTATATGCTGTTGAGTTCACTTGCATTTTCGATTTTGAAAAATACTCTTCTTGCAGTGGCGTGTTTTCTCTTTTATACTATTGTATTAATAGGTTCTTATCTACTCTATCTTTCTGCATCGTGCGGATCCTTCATTACTGTGAGTCGTAACCCCTATTCATTAATCACATAATGATAGAGGTTTTTAGGGACAATAATGCGCGACGAAACTAATAATAATTATTATATTCCAACAGTACTGCATACCTGAGAGTTCTCCATAATGTTCTCAAAGGTGTGTGAAATCTACCAATCCGCACATGGCCAGCGTGGTAGACTATGGCAAAACCCTTCTCACTCTGAGGGGAGACCCGTGCTCTGCAGTGAGCCGGCGATGGGTTGATCATGATGATGTTGATGATGATGAACAGTACTTTGTCGAACTTTTAAGAATTAGGTACACGCGGGTGGAAAAGCTCGTAATACGTACCTACTATAGAACAAAATTAAATGAAGTAAATAAATTCGCACCCATATCTTGTACAATTTGATATGGAATTCGTTACAAATACGAAGCCCAAATAAAATTAACTCACCACATCGGATGCCGGCCTGATTATAATTTTGTCAGCATCATAAAGTTATTTGAACAACGAAAAATTATTACACGTTTTTACTATGGCGCTAACAGATCAATTTTTACAGAAGTTTTTATACCAGTTTTACCCTCCAATTTTAATATTGGTACCTTCAAGTCAAGAGTGAATAGGCATCTTCTAGGCAAGCGCGCTCCATCTTAGGCTGCATCATCACTTACCATAAGGTCTGATTGCAGCCAAGCGCTAATCTATAAAAAAAGAGCTATGCTTGGAGTTTATCTACGTGATGAAATAACAAATGAGTAGATCCAAAGAAAAGAACCAGAGTAACCGACATATTATTATCTCAACGAGTTGTGAAGCTGAACTGGCAATGGGCGGGACACATTGCTAGAAAAACCAATAGACTTTGGGATCCCAAGGTGCTGGAATGGCAACCTCGCATCGGAAAGCGTAGTGTTTTTTGTTAGTTGCAGTTCCCTATTAGGTCGACAGACGACCAAGACGAGCTCGGATAGCCGCTGGATTGAGGCGGCGCAACAGTGGAAGTCTGTTGATTTACGACGACAACGATGATTTATGTAATTAATTATAGTATTCAAAGATTTTAAATGAATGTGCCTATGTAAATAAGTGATTCGTCAAGCAATCAAATAGACATAAATTCGTATTCGTAACAGGTACATTTTTAGTCCATCGACAAACTACTTCAAACTTCGCCTCTATTTGTTTAGAACGCACCTATCAAGCATTCGACTGGCCGGTCGAATAACAGTACAACGTATTAATCGCACGGCGCACGTACGCTACGGGGCACGTAACGCTTTACAACCTGTCGCGCAAATATTTATCCGCATTGCATTTACGTGTGACCGCGCGGAATCGTAATCAGCTCTGATTGGAGTCGACGCCTGGGAGACTAATGATCGCTTTGTCACAACTGGTTCCCTTGTGGATTAGCCGCTAGTAAGGATCTGCATAGAACTACACGCTGACGCTTGTTTGCAACTAAGGCGGTTAGAGTATCGAACAGTGCGCTCCCAGCGGCGCTTTCCATGCAAATCTTAAAATGTTAGTGTAGAGATAAGCATTTCCAATGTAACTTAATTTATTATTACTTTGTAACTACAACTTTGGTACATCACTACCCCTATTATAAAATATGTGAAAGTGTGTTTATTTATTGGTTAGTTGGTTTGTTGGTTTGTCCTTCAATCACGTCGCAACGGAGCAACGGATCGACGTGATTTTTTGCATGGATGTAGTTTAAGACCTGGAAAGGGGTATGGGCTACTTTTTATCCCGGAAAATTAAAGAGTTCCCACGAAATTTGTAAAAACCTAAATCCACGCGTACGAAGTCGCGGGCATCAGCTAGTGAAAAATAAAAATAAAATAAACATTCTTAGCTGTTTAGTTCTCTGGTAAATATTAACCAGTGAAACTAAATGAAATTTTGTAGACACGTTCTAAATATAAAGAAATTTTTGTAGCAGTGGTTTGCCAGATTTTCGTAAAAAATTCTAGTTTTAAAGTTAAACAGGTTTAAAGATTTGTATGTAAAAATTCTTGTGGCCACTTAAACTCTGGCAAACCATAGACACAGATACCTATTATAGTATCTGTGACATTATGTACACACGATTATAGGAACTATAGTTCCAGGTACAGCTTTTACCAGGCGTGTATACGAGAGTCCAACGACTTTTTCCAATTTGTATTATTTTATTTAATATACAATACCGGAAGTTTATCGACATAAAGAAAGATGGTTATCGTTACTAGTTAAAAGTTTTCATTAGAAATGGCTTACGGATAATTTGATTAGAAAGTGATTCGTATCACATCGTAAAGGCTTGGGCATACACAACGCGCGACGAAAACGAGTGCAACGCGGCTCAAAAAGTGGTACGGACCTAGAGCTGGTGTTAAGATTATTAATTATATTAAGTAAAACAATAAATAAAAGTAACATGTTCTAATTTGTATTTAACCACTACGACCACAACCAAACATTACGCAGAATTCGCCAACTGTTTTAATATATCACACAAAATGTTACCTACAAAAATGTGCCAACTCTTGCTATCCACTTACTATTGAAGGGCGATAAACAGATACTTATGGGAATTGATTTTTAAAGTAGGTATAGCAGAAATACATATGTATTTCATTCTTAGTACAACATTAAGTTGGAATTTGACCCTTATTTTGTGCATTTGTAACGGATACCGCAAAGGTGCTCTGTGAAAGGAATATTTGCGTTGCTCGAGCCGAGTGTAAAAAGGTGCACAATCCACCGATGATCTAACGCAATTACAGCTATTATCATTATTATACTACCAAACTACTTACCACTTTTTTACACATATTATTTTAAAAACAATATCTTACAATAATTTAATTTAATAAAAAACTTTTGTCGAAATATTTGACTTACGCTTTAAGTTGCAAAGTAGTTGATTTACCTGAAACAAATGCAAAATAAATTATCATAAATTATCAGATGAATCTATTGAATAATAATAAAAATGAAATATCCATATATATAAAAGGAAAAGGTGACTGACTGACTGATTTATCAACACACAGCTCAAACTACTGGACAGTTCCGGCTGAAATTTGGCATGCAAGTAAGTTATGACGTAGACATCCGGTAAGAAAGGTTTTTTTGAAAATTCAAGCCTCAAGGAGGTAAAAAAGGGGTTGAAATTTGTGTAGTCCACGCGGACGAAGTCGCGAGCATGAGCTAGTTTTAACATAAAAATAAATAATAAGTAGGCATATTTAGTAAGGGCGACAAAATTTCGTGATTTGACCTTTCTTTACAATTTTGGCAGACTTACACTTAGTTTAAGTTAACTTGAAGCTAATATTCAGGGCCCTGATCCCACTTTGGGTAACTTATTTATAATTCTTTAAAATGACAGCTGTCTGTGGGTAGCAAGCCTAACACAGCCTTACAGTGTCACAAAGGTGATTTCGCGCCGATGCGATGGCTGCCTACTTGGTATTTCACTTAGAAAGCAAAGCGAAACAATAGGCAAAATGTATTGTTTTAAAGCCATCGATAGTTGTCAGTCAGATTCGAAAGGAAACTAGCTATTGTATGAAAATAGTAGTAGTTAAATACCATATTGGCACATAGTTAGGTAAATATTATAGGCTAAACGCACATTGTCTAGTATTACCTGAGTGTCTAGACTCCAGACTCTCTAGTAGCCATAATGTATTTAAATAAGGATTTCAAGCTTTTACACGGCAATTATGAAATGCTCAAAATACAGCTTTTTTCCGACGCCCGAACCGCGTTGCTAAACTGAGAAAAAGCAATATTACGTAGTTAGCGTGCTTTACTTTATAGTTTCTTGTGTTACAGATCCTATTAGTATAATAATATTGGCATAATATTGTAATTTTAATATTAAAAAGGAGAGAGCAACCACCGAGTTTCTTGCTGGTTTTTCTCGCTAGAAAGGGCATTCTGAACCACTTGACGATTCAATAGCACTTGTAAAAGTTTATGTGAATAAAAATCTGTCTATTTCTATTTCTTACGCACATTTAGTGCATCACTGCCGTCACGCGTTGTATTTATCCGAGCCATTAAAATATGATTGATTTGAGGAATTTCTAGTCATGGTAATGTATTCTATTCTAATGTCGTGTAGGTAGTTAAAACAAGAAAAATATTGATTTAGTTGTAAAATCAATATTATTTTGTTATGTAGTCTGAAAAGGCCTAACAGTTAATTAATTCTACCAAGTCTTCTATTTTATAAACCTTCCACTTCCTAGAATAAATAACAGCTAATTAAACTTTAGGATATAAAAGGAGATTTTACATAAATTGGCAAAAATCCACTTAAATATTAATATTTTAAGTATCTAAAAGTAATAAAATTCGAAATGTAATACTTTCTAGCTAATAAAAATGCGCTACGGCAAAAAAACCACTTAATTTTAAGATTTCTCAACGGCACGCGGTGCGGCGTCTGCCGGGAGTATTATGAAACAGCGAAACTCCTAATTTGCACAATTTAATAATAACTTGAAGTTTAACAAAAATGTATCCATTTATATTACACTTATTTTACACATATCTCCCAGTACCCGCTAAGTATTTTTTTAACTACTAGCCAGCTGTTGTTTTTCATTGTATTAAAAAAATATTAAAAGTCAAAATTTAGTTTAGTGTTTAAACTATCGTGAGTGATATTTATTATAACCTAGACAGGCATACTCCGGCAGAAAAATGAGTTTGAACCGGCTTATGGCTTAGATATAGGTATATATTTTTATAATCTTTATTTATTTACACTGGGTGAAAATTAACAATAAATAAAAATATTTTTACTAAAATATTACTAACGATAACCCTAGAGAACAAATGAAGGCAAATCGGCAGAGCACACTGCAAAGCCATGTATTAAAAAGAAAATTGGCGCATAGTACATTCTTTCGCCAAAATATAAGTTCAGCCCAAGACGAATAAGGGCATTGCGATAGCGCTTCAAGCAGGAACGCTCAGTAGGTAACTGTAATGGTTGTCGTAACGTCACTATGACGCAGAAGGAGCATCAAATAGAACAAAACGTACTATATGTGCTTATAAAACACTCACAGCTATTGACATAGTAACGGAACATCCCAAAATAAAGGATCTTAATTTGTTTGCATACAACCAATACGCCAACCGAAAGCGAAACGCGTCGTCCTTTTGTTTCTTGGGAGCAATTAGGAAATATTTCGTGTGGGTGAGTAATTTCTGTTCGTTCAAGATGAGACAGGCAAACCGGGCTGAGTGTGATGGTACTTGGATGGTACAGAATGTTGGCAATTATATAAATGACAATCAGTACGAAGACGTCAAGAGGGAAAGTCGGGTAATGTAATTATACGGATATGCCACGTTAACAACGCACAGTGTGACGGATTATACGCCGCTCAAACGCTGCGTTCGCGTTTTGGTGACAGAGGCGGAACTTGTGTAAGAGCTTTAATTTCGAGTTGATTGTTTTGATGTTATAAATCCCGCAAATTGCTATTGCGCTGGAACCACGTCTCATTAACATCGAAATGACGACATTTTGACGTCAGTTAAAGATATAAAAATAAAAACACACCACCAGCTCGAAACTTCAGTCAGTTTCAGTCACTAAAATGGCGGCGACGCGCATTAGCAATTTGCATTAGTTCCGGAGATTATCCCCTACATCCATTTTATGTGAATGGAAACACTCGATCAATTCCAACCTTAAACAAAAATAAGGAGAGAATTTAATTGCCATTGATGTTGGGATCCAGTAAAGAAATAATCGCAACTAATATTATTTGTTATTCACACAATTTATTAACTTTTCTCCAAAAAATATTATTAAAATTCCTTCCTAAAAATACTTGTTATATCCGATAAACGGTTCAAGGAAAAAACGCTTTGATAAAGAAAAGCGTTTTTCTGTACCGCGCTCATCTCCCCGACAGCCGTAACGTAATGAGCGTTAATGTAATTTGCACAAATATGAAAACGGCTGAGTTTGCCCTTATTAGTGTCGCGCTCCGATTGTGCCGTGTCATCCTTGATGTCCTTGATCCTTGATGTCATGCTCATTTGTTGCTAATCCTGGATATACTATTTATTAATAACCTTGCCTAAAGGGACTCCTTTTAATAATATATTTTAGTTATAATTTTTTTTATTTTAAGGTTTTAGTTTAAATTTTTAAGATGTTCACTTTTAGATTAGTATCTTTTAGTTAGTATTTAACATTAGACATAGTTTATTAATTACTAATTACATTATTCATATTTTTATTAATTCTTTTGCTAATATCACCATTTTAGCCCTTAAGGATAGATACGTACATGATTTGGCTTATACACATGTTTTTGTCAGAATTGCAGTCTCACGCCCGAGCAGCGTTGTATAGCTAGCTACCTATTACTTGCTCGTATTTTCCTTATTACGCCTCAGAACAAATAATAGTTAGTTACGATATGGATATATTTTAAAAGCTAATATAATTACTAGAAATCACGAAAAGCCGGTGGGACCACCACGCAAATGTATATACCACCACTACATGTATAAACTTTTGCCGATCCTAACTTGGGTAATACAGAGTAATACTTCATGTATTGAATTTAGGCATTATGATCTAAATACTGATGCCATAAAATGTGTTTTAATTTTTAACACAATGGTGTTTCCCTTTGAATGCGCTGAATCCAAGTTTATAAGTAAAAAACGTGA
Source organism: Maniola hyperantus (assembly GCF_902806685.2). Lineage (NCBI taxonomy): Eukaryota > Metazoa > Arthropoda > Insecta > Lepidoptera > Nymphalidae > Maniola > Maniola hyperantus. The sequence goes on along the minus strand of NC_048548.1, from coordinate 9,468,013 downwards.
CAGAAAAAACCTATGAAGATGACAAATCACGACGCTTTCTCGTCTGCTAGTCTCATTACTAAAGGATTTTACGCTAAGTTAACGTTAACTTGTTTTATACTACAGCCTCTGTCATATGCCTACCTAATCACTAGTTATTTCAGTAAGAATAATTAGCGTTAGGGTAAATAAGAGTACAACACTAAGCACGCTTATTAGCAAAGTAACAACACTTTCACAATTTTCAAATCACGCTTGAACTCCCAACCGGGTTCATGAAATAAAAAAACAAAACAAAAGTACAAACCTAGGCAATTTTTACTTTCCGGCGATTCACGCAAAGTTTTTCGTTTTCCGTAAATGCCCAGATTAAAAGGATGAAAAAACAATGTTTATTGTTATCTAACAAAAGGGGAAGCTTAGTGTGAAGGCGGCTTATACAATTTTACCTTTTTATTTTGCCCGAGTTGAGGTCAGATTGGCCACATTAATTCGCATGTGTTTGTACCTAAATCTTCCATTATTCCATCTACCTATTGAAATTATTTTGATCTATGATGTAAGTAGAAGTACCTACCTATATATTTTTTTTTTGCTAAAGACTAACTAAAGTATTTTAACTATTAATGTACCACGTACTTTGTTCACGCGAAATCACAGTTTTTCCGTGAAATTACAAAAAAAAATCAACCAAAAGTAACTTTGATCACGCCTTGCAAACTTTTTAAACCTACCTTTGAGATTCTCGTAAAATCTTTTCAGCCGTAATAATAAGCCGGAACAATTCCACATATGACATAGGGATAAAAATTTAAAACCGAGATTTGACTTTTGGTTTCTTTCATCCAAAATTGTAACATGTCTTCTAGCTATTGTTAAATCACATAAAGATATTTCTGTTTTATTTATTTACTAGCAACGCAACCGTCCGCAACTTGGCTCGCGTGGAAATTTTGAAAAATCCGACTATATACCTTGTCTACAATATAAAGGGAATTTTTATGAAAAAATAAATAGCTTTTTAGGTCCAAGGGTTTTTCGTTGGGTGTGATAACTCAGTCACTAAGTCCTAAGTAAGGATTTTTCTTTTTATTGTATGCATAGAGTTATGATACTATGAGACGTATAGACATAGATATTTACAGTAAGCGACAGACAAATAATAATCAAGGCTGACGACGACATAAAGTCGATTCCCTATATCGCACCATTTGTCGCCCAATGTTCCTGAACGAACGACGAAACATAGCTGGGACAATTTCAATTAAATTAGGCAGAGACATAGACAGAGATCCTGATGAAAATACATACCTACGTATATACCTACGGTACAATTTAGTTCGAGAATGGATTGTCTTTTCCAGGCTCGCTCGCTAAAGCTGGTAACAGCCCGTTTTTATATCGTTTTTTTAATACCTACGCATTGTATTGAATTGTAATTCATCATCATCATCAAACTATTGGCTGTTCACTACTGAGCATGGGTCTCCTCTCACAATGTAAAGGGTTGAGACCATAGTCCACCACACTGCTGGCTAAGTGCGGATTGGCTTTGCACACCTTTGAGAACATTATGAATCTCAGGCATGCAGGTTTTCTCAGAATGTTTTCTTCCGCCGTTAGAGTCTAAGGCTATCGTCTATCATCGCTTCTTTGGTACGTGATTTTTATAAAATAAAAGCCCAGATTTATAATAATCCATACTAATATTATAAATGCGAAAGTGTGTGTGTCTGTCTGTCTGTCTGTCTGTCTGCTAGCCTTTCACAGCCCAACCGTTCAACCGTTTTTGATGAAATTTGGTACAGAGTCAGCTTACGTTCCGGGGAAGGACATAGGCTACTTTTTATCTCGGAAAATTAAAGAGTTCCCACGGGTTTTTTAAAAACCTAACTCCACGCGGACGAAGTCGCGGGCATTATCTAGTGTTTTATAAAAGAAACTTTTACCTCATGCCCACAAAATTTCTTCGTAAAAGATTTGTCAATAAATGAAGTTAAACCTTGTTTATTTTTCTTATTTTTCACCAATGATACTTCGCGCTGTTTTTACGTCAATTAACCGCTCGAGTTGAAAGCTAAAAATAAAGTCTTTGTAGCGTTAAATAACTTGAAAAAATTGATAAAAATAATATGAAAGTTTAAGCGACTTAGGTATTGATAAAATTACTACCGATATTATTTAATGCGAACGAGTCGATTGATGCGATCCGAATGCGTTAGTTTGTTGGTTTGTCCTTCAATCACGCCACAAACAAGCAAACGGATCGACGTGATTTTTCGCACGGATATAGTTAAAGACCTAGAGAGTGACTACTTTTTATCCCGGTAAAGCAAAGAAATCCCACGAATTAGATATTTGCGTTTATCGAAATGAAATCCTTGGTAAAGAACGATTTGTGACTGAATTATGACTATATTAATATTTTAGTTCCTATTTAAGTAGTGAAAAATCAGAGAAATCGTATTTTTTTGAACACATACAAAGGTGCTGCTAATTCGGTTATAAGCAAATTTCTAAACTGAACTAAATAGATAAATAAAATGGGTTTTAAAGTACTGCTATTCTTCACACAATGTTTCCAGAGGACAAGGAAAGTGAATATAAGGTACATCCGAATCAGCACCATTGTACTCTAAACTAAACTACCCACTTAGTCTCAATTTTAAAATATAAGTTTTATTTTGCAGTTATACAACATGTAATTCCGACTTCGTAGATGGTTCGTATTAATCCTTACATGCGTAAAATATAAAAATGAACCAGCAAAGTTTTGCCAACATTTTCGTACAGTGCCTCTATATGAAACCAACGGTCTCGTCCGAGCGTGTATCTAAACGGTAGACTGGCAGCTACAAATAAGTTTCCAATTGTGTTGTCACTGCGTTGGTCGTGTGCCAATCACGTGCCCCGTCCGGTAATTTTCCCAATCACGTCCGCTACTGCCGTACTTTTATTCAGTTTAAGCGACACAGCAAAGATAAGCCTTCCAAAATGCCAAACAGTTTTGTTTGAAAAAAACTTTTGTGACAGTCATGTTACAGCTGTGGTAGTAGTAAAATTCGTAGACTTTTTTGTATCGTTTCAGTAGGTACTGCATGCCCACACAATCAGTGCGATCACTTTTTTTTTGCACGCGGATTTTGCATTGCTACACTAACTCAAGTAAAGAATCATCATCACGGGTTCTTGGTCTCCTAATGTTGTATTTTCTATAAATACCTAATTGTTCTACAGGATTGTTTTGCTAATTTTCAGGCTGGAAGTACCGCTGACATTACCTACTCTCTACGTACGTGCCTAAATAATGATTTACGACGAATGCGTCGCCTTCATCGTAATTCTTGGGTGGATTCATCTGTTTTAGTTGTCTAAAACATAATTGTTCCACCAAACGACAATTTGAACTAAGTAATGCTGGTGAAGTTGTGGGCATCTACAGTTGGTGTTGGGTAAACATATCCTACTCATACAACTCAACCTCATCCAGCCGGATGAGATCGGAGAGTCGGATGAGATTGGAGGAGTTGTATCCGGGCATGATGTACTTTGCTACAGCGAGGAAAGCGACTGACGAACCAACAGCGCGACGGCACAGATATTCCCCTGTCATTTCGCCTTGCTTCGTATATGTACAGGTTCAATATAAGATACTAGACTGACTGACAACGCAGAGTCTAAACCGATGGATCTATAGAAATTTTACTTGAAGGTTCTCTCTACATTAGACCAGATCCAAGATAAGAAAGATTTTTGAGAATCCTCAACAGGTCCTTGAAAATCCTCAATGGATCCTTGAAAATCACTATCTCACTACCCCTATTATAAATGCGAAAGTGTGTTTGTTTGTTGGTTTGTTGGGTTGGTGTTTTATTGGTTTGTCCTTCATTCACGTCGCAACGGAGCAACGGATTGACGTGATTTTTGCATGGGTATAGTTTAAGAGCTGGAGAATGACATAGGCTACTTTTTATCCCGAAAAATCAAACAGTTCCCAGGGGATTTTTAAAAACCTAAATCCATGCGTATGAAGTCGCGGGCATCAGCTGCTAGTCCTAAATAATTCACCGCACGAACTCACGGGAATCAGCTAGTGTATAATAAACGCCATTTCATTTCACATTGCTTTCAATGACATACGTTTCAGGTAAAAATGAAATGAAAATAAATGTTACAAAATAAGATCAACAATAATTCTAAATTCGTTTTGTACCGACCCAGCAGCCACAGGAGTGTCCTAATAACTGTCATAATATAGATTTAATATCACACATTCCATTTCGTACGGGTTCCACCGCGAAGCAATTTCCTTCCTTAAATTGTATTTGGACGAATTCACGTCAACTAAATACGTATGCGATACGAACGACTAATTTCATTTATAATCAAACGGAGAGAATATCTGGCACATTTTTTCTTCAAATCAAATCAAAATTTTGCCAAAAAAGCTCATATAAAATGATTATGTATTTTTATATTCCACAGAATCATGCATTGTTAGGATTATTGTGGTAAGGACAATATTGTAAAGAGTAACCTTGCAGAGTTATACCACAGTATAAAGAGAGACACGGTATAATTTATAGTGCGGCGCATTTTATCTTGTGGTGAATGACGACCTCGACGACCCTTCAACATAGGGCCCTAGCCCCTAGCCCCTAACTACGTAGGTTAGTTTGGGTCGCTCCTTCGACCCGCAATTACCTCACGATTGCTCTGTCTAGGCAAAAAAGTACGCTTAACGTTTTTTGAAAGATAAATATCAAGATAAAGATCATTGAGTCAAAGGAACATTCGTAAAAAGCTTTAATAATGATAATAATATTTTTAATGATCTTGTTATCAATAAATTCGCAAATGAATGCAGACGACTTGAGAGGCATTCTTCAAAAGAGCCTTTGAGCCCTAGTTGCAGCACTTCACCGGTCACAGACTGTGGAGAATTAAATGAAATATTGCTCTATGAAAATCAGAACTTATTCTACATAAGCCAATAAGGAGTAGGTTGTTTTAATGTTAAAACAATAACCAGTACGAAATTTCAATTACCTACGAAAAACATAAGAGAAATAATTGATATAATGATTTACTAATTTATTAATCTACTTATTTCTCACTTTACGACACTTTACGACATAGGTCTCTTGTAGGGACTTCCGCAAGCCACGGTCTTTCGCCGCCTGAATCCAGCGGCTCTTTGCAACTCGTTCGATGTCCTCTGTCTACCTAGTACTTTACAGAAACTGTATAATAATATGTAATACCACTTGTGTTACAGCTTTATTTTTATGATAAAAAATCTAGTACACGGTAGGTAATACCCTAAGGGCAAACACTCGAGACAGCTAGTGATTGGATATGTCAAGATTGATAACAACATAATTTATTACCTTCTGTGTACCTTTGGCCGCAAAAAATATTTTGTTTGTCAGAGAGAATGATACATGTAATATTTTTTCTGCCTACCTGATATATGTCTCATTTAATGGTCTCTTTTTTGATCTACTATTTTTCGGACTGAGTGTTGTTTTTTATGAACATTATTAGCTGACCTTCATTAAAATTAAAATCATAGGCCGTATAGGTACCTATAAGAACCGCAAATTGCTATTGCGCTGGAACCATGTCTCATTAATAACATCATCATTCGCCTGACGTCATTTTGACGTCAGCCGAAATAAAAATATACCATCAGCTCCAAACTTCAGTCTAGTGCTGATGTCACTAAAATCGCGGCCACGCGCATTAGCAATTTGCGGGACTTATACTAGATATAAGAAGTTGATTCAAGAAAAGAATATAATACAATAGAAAATTCTATAATACTTACTGCTAGGTGAACGTGCTAGCTATAGAACTTAAAAGTAATAAAAGACTTGGCTTGTAATTATCTGCAGGATCACATATCTCAGTGGCAATATTAATTGTAATTAAGATGACGTATACTGATGAAAAGGTCCAGAAAACGCAGCTTGAAGATATACTTCGTACAGTCGATCAATGGAGATTGGAGACGTATATAGAGCAATCCTGCATGCTGCAGGGGGGCATGGGGTAAGGACCCCAACCTGCAGAAGTAGGCAGAACGAACTTTATTAGGTACTTACACAAATGACAGCTGTTCCCGCTGCGCGATTGCGGGAGAATGACAGCTGCAATGTCACGATCGCAATCATCTCTGATTTGTTAACGCCCGCTCCGTAGAGATAGTATACATTCATCTAAGGCCCGCTCACTATTTGTAACAAGAATCGCACAAATTCAGCCAATCAGAATAATTGAGATTGTAATAACGATTGATGCAGGTTTTAGACAATCGCCCTACTGGTATCGAAGGGCAAGATCTTCTTTGAGACATTGAGCCAGCGAAGTGAATGAACTAACTTTATAACTTTTATAAAAACAAAGAAATCTATTTGACAACTAACTTCTACTTGTTTAATATACATTCAGCAAGTCAGTAAGCTGATTTAAAAAATGTACCATATACAAGATAGTGTAATTTCACAAGATTATTCCACACTGAATAATCAGACTAGACACTCTAATGGCGTCTAGTCTTCTAAGTAAAATAAGATTTTTCAGGAAAAAAATTCAGCATAAAATTCTAATAGCGTTGATGTCCAAAGTTTTTATTATATTTTGTCTCGAATATTTTCTTAATATTTTGTTTTTAAATCACTTTACTCGGTTTCTCGGAAATTTCTTTTATCTCCATACTACATTTTGACCTCCAAGGGGAAAATGGCTTAAATTTTCAAATGTATTCATTTTTGTTCGAGAAAAAGTTTATAACACCGCAGCCCACGCCTAAAAGAGTCTTTCTCAAAAGATTTAGTAAATGATAAAGTTGTAAGTATGTTTTTATTATAATTCTTGTTAGAAAATGAAATATTTAAATTTTGACCTTGAGTTAACATAAATTACTAGAGCAAAAAAGGCGGTTTAGATTTGTATTTTGTAATCACTATTGCAAATATCACTAAGAAATCTGTATTTAGAAACTTATAATAAACGACGCGTTTTAAAAGTAATGTTGAAATTAGGTGCAAAAAAATAAGTACCTAAGTATGTCAATTGTTGGTCATCAGAAATAACAACGGCCAAGCGCGAGTCAGATTCTCGCACCGAGGGTTCCATACTAAGTCGTATTTTTTCGACATTTTGCATGATAAATCTAAAACTATTATAAAATTTGTTTTAGAATATACAGGTAAAGCCCTTTCATTTATGATATCCAACTTGATGTAGGTATTGATCTTATTTTGAAAGTTGAAAATACTAATAGTTTGTTGAAAGTTGTAAAATAGTCATGTGTAATGTTTTGTTAATAGACAGACAGACAACGAAGTGATCCTATAAGGGTTCCTTTTTTCCTTTTGAGGTACGGAACCCTGAAAAATAACTATGTCAATCGTTTGTTCAGAAAAAAAGTAAGTAATAATTAATACTCTCTACGGAGTGATACAAATAAAAAGATCTCATTAAACAGAATGTTACAAAAGGACAACATACTGAGAAAAATATTGCCCGTAATATACAACAGAGTGCGTCCAACACAAAGAAAATGTCATTTAAAAAACCGCCAACGAAATATAACCTCACTCTAAATTCGTTTTGTAGCGATCCAGCGACCGCCATTCAAGTGTCCTAATAGCTGTCATATAGATTTAATATCACATATTCTACTTTGTACGGGTTCCTCGGCTAGCAATTTCTCTCCTTAAATTCTATCTGGACAAATTCATACCACCTACGTAAGAGTAGGTACCATACAATATCGGTATACGGAAAGGCAAATATATAAAATAAACATACCTACTATAATATTTTAAATTGGCGTAAGGAACACTCTCATATCAATAAATCCTCTGACTCTTTTGATTCATTATGTTACTAAACTAGCCATTGCCCGCGACTACGTCCGAGTTGAATCTGAATGTGTTAGGTATAAAGGCTGCCATTAAACTAAAGAGCAAAGGCTCTTTATACTATATGAGCTGTTATACTAAATGTTATACATAAACTATTGTTAAGAAATATTCTTATGGCCTACCATGTCTGCGAATTCGTTCGCGTGCATATGTGTCTAAAAATCCCGTGAGAAATCATTGATTTTACATGATAAAGAGTAACCTATTCTGTCTTCCGAATGCACGATATCTCTGTAGGTACACTTCTAAATCAGTTAAATGGATGAGCCATGAGAAGATAACAAATGATAGATGCAGACTTTTGCATTTATAATTTTAGGGTCATGGTAAAAATCGCATTTGACTCCAACAAAAAATTTGAAACTTATGAATACACAGACAAACGCAGTATACGACTTTAAAATCATCCCCACTTTACATACAGGGGAGCTACCCTAAAAAATATTTATCACAATTTTATTTCACTACTTTGTCGGCGTGCCACATGCCAAATTACAGATTTCTAGCACTAATAGTCTCTGAGATTAACCGAGGACGGACGGACGGACGGACGGACATGGTGAAACTATAAGGGTTCCTTGTTTACTACGGAACCCTAAAAACTCGTTCTTGACGTAATAAAATACGTCTCCAATCGCTCGACCTTTCTTTTTATCATATTGTTATTATGTATTTCTCGTTTATGATGAAATCAAACGTATTTCCATTTTATGGGTTAAAAATTATGGCTTCATATTTTCTGTCGTAATTTGGTAAGTATTTACAAAGTACTGCCTATTTTAATAGAACTTGTCTCAAATAAAGGAGCAGGTCCGGACAAAATTCCACCGTTGTTTATCAAAACCTGTGCCAGTGAACTTTCTGTCCCATTAAGCATCATCTATAATTTATCGCTTCAATCAGGTGTTTTCCCTAAATTGTGGAAAACAGCTTACATTATACCTATCTTTAAGTCCGGAGACCGGTCGCGATGTGAAAACTATCGTCCAATTAGTATATTATGCTGTTTTTCAAAGATTTTAGAGTCGGTTGTATACGACAGTATTTACCATCACGTTTTCCCTATCATAACACCCAAACAACATGGCTTCGTTAAAAATCGCTCTACTACGACTAATTTGTTAGAGTACAAAAATTTTATTTGCAGGTCATTTGCTAGGCAAGGTCAAACAGACTCAATTTACACCGATTTCTCCAAGGCATTTGATAAGGTCAATCATATAATTCTTTGTCATAAACTAGGTGCTTATGGTATTTGTGGCAACCTCTTACGATGGGTGCAATCTTACTTACTTAAGAGATCACAATTAGTAGCCATTAAAGGGCATGTATCGTCACCAACCATTATCACCTCGGGTGTCCCGCAGGGCTCTCTCTTAGGTCCACTCTTCTTTAACCTATTCGTCAATGATCTTGTAGACAAATTACATTGTGAGAGTTTGTTTTATGCCGATGACCTCAAAATTTTCAAATCAATTGACAATATAAATGATGCTCTTTGTCTTCAAGATGATTTGAACGCTGTTGCTGACTGGTGCACCGATAATAAAACCGATAATGAGTCTTAATATTGATAAATGTTTTGTGGTCAGCTTTACTCAAAGAAAGTCTAAGAAGATTGAATTTAATTACTCTTTGAAAGGTCAAACTCTCACAAGAAAGACATCGGCTAAGGATCTTGGTGTCATATTTGATGACAAATTGACGTTTAGAGATCATTACGAATACATAATTGCCAAATGTAACAAACTGGTAGGATTTATTTTAAGATCGACGAGGAATTTTAAAAAGCCTTCTAGCTCGATACATCTTTATCAAGCCATGGTTCGAAGTATAATGGAATATAATTCTGTAATATGGTCTCCGTACTATGCAGTTCATTGTCATCGCTTAGAAAGCGTACAAAAGAAATTTATTCGCATTTTATCTTATCGGCATCATTTCGGCCATAGGCGCACACCTTACCACGACAGACTGAAACACTTTGGGTTACGAACTTTAGAGTTTCGCCGGAAGTATTATCATTTAATATCTCTACATAGGATTATTCACTCCAAAATAGATTCTCCCGTATTGCTGTCGTTGATTAATATTAATTATAATGTCCGATTTAGAAACCCTAGAACTTTTGCCCTTAGTGTATATAAGAACAATACTTCCTTTTACAATCCCGTTGTCCGTATGTGTCGCCTGTATAATGATCTTTTCACAGCTAACCGTAATATTGACATTTTTAATAATAATTTGAACACATTTAAAACACATATTAATCAACATTTTGCATCTTCTCCACTTTAAGTATATTTTTCATAGTTAATTTTCTTGTATTTCTTTTTTCTGTGTTTTTATAAATTGTATCTTATCAGTTAGTTAGTGCATATATTTATTTAAGAATTGTTGTGTACACATATTTAGGGTTACCGCTTAGATTTAATCTATTGTTTTTTTTTTTATTTGGACCATTTATAGCTGAAACCTGTTTTGTGTGCCTTTATAATAAAATAAAAAAAATAAAAAACTTGTGAATTGTCAAAGGAACTAAGGAATCAATTTTAATGAGCTTCAAGCTTGTTAACTTTGTAAATGAATGCAAACATTTAAATGCAAAATAAAAACTACATGCACTGTTTTAAGTTCTGCCTACTTAAGGAAAGGAACCTTCGAATAATTGATTTACTTGAAATATTTTAACTAGGAGTTTTATATTTTACATACAATTTATTTATTATTCACATTCAATATCACTTGCTTTAACGGTGAAGGAAAACATCGTGAAGAACTCTGCGCACCTGAGAGTTCTCCATAATGTTCTCAAAGATGTGCCAAGTCAGCCAATCCGCACTTGGTACATATACATCCAGCATGGTAGACTATGGCCAAAACCCTTCTCACTCTAAAAGGAGACCGGCGCTCTGTAGTGAGCCGGCCGCGGCGATGGGTTGATTATGATGATGACATACAATTTTACTTTGATGTTTCTTATGGCCGAAGTATTAATCGGCCGAATATTGGAAAATCTCTTACAAGGTAGGTAAGTTCTTGAAAGCTCCTTATGTTTTTTTCTTGAATTTTAGTATTGGCTGTATGAACAAAATGTTAACCCTTCGAGCATAACGCGGAAAATCAAAAATTACCGTAGGACGCGGAACCTTGGACGTGGTATTATTTAGAAACCTTTTTAGTTGATAGTTTTAGATCTAAGTACATTATAGGTAGAATAAGAATATTTGCATGTAACCAGAAACCTTCTTAGTTGATAGTTTTAGATCTAGGTACATTATAGACAGGATAAGAGTATTTGCATGTATGATGTAACCAGAAACCTTCTTAGTTGATAGTTTTAGATCTAGGTACATTATAGACAGGATAAGAGTATTTGCATGTATGATGTAACCAGAAACCTTTTTAGTTGATAGTTTTAGATCTAGGTACATTATACACAGGATGAGAATATTTGCATGTAGGTTAAATACTAATATTTCTAGACTCAACAGTTCTAGCTTACAGCTAAAAATAGAGTTCATAATAATATGAAAAATATACCTACACCAGAAAAGAAAACGAGCAAATAAAAACGGATATCAAATAAGGGTTTGATTCGAATGTAACAAAGCAACCTTACCTACACCCGTAAAGTACGGTGTCTTATTGTATTAAACCCTGAAGAATGTAGAGTACGCGACAGGTCCAGATGGCAATCGGGGTATGAGGCGGGAGGACGCTCCACACACCCGCTCGTCACCCGCGCTCGCCCGCACCGGGTTGGCGCGGGGGCTGTGCGAATGTGCGGGGCATTCCCTCACCGATCGCCATCTCGACTTGTCGCGTACTATAGGTAACAAATTTCATTTACTGGATAGGATTCATACCTTCATACGGTGCCGTTTGACAATCGTCGGTAACTTGTTCGACATGCCCATGCTTGCACACGATGCCGGGTGCACACTCGAGCGTGAGTTCCGTACCATCAGTGGCGGTCACAGGGTTTGAAGCTAGGGTAGGCATTAGTTATGGCAGACTAAAAGCTTAAAACAAAAAAAAAAAAAAACATTCTACACCAAATACCAAAATTTCAGGATTGTAACTCATTTCGTCTAGGAGCTAGAGACCCATGACAGACGGACAGAAAGACAGCAGAGTGACATTAATAAACCCTAAAAAGCGGCCAAGTGCGAGTCAGGCTCGCGCAATGAGGGTTCCGTACTGCAGTCACAATTTTTCGACCTTTTGCACGATAATTCAAAAACTATGATGCATAAAAATAAATAAAAATCTGTTTGAGAATGAGAGTGAAGCCCTTTTATATGATACCCCACTTGATATAGTTATCTTACTTTGATAATTGAAAATACTAATTATTTAGTTTATGACCACAATTTAATTTTTTTTGTGTGATGTAACCACAAATTCACGGTTTTCAGATTTTTCCCCTAATACCAGGTATAAGACCCACCTACCTATCAAATTTCATGATTCTAGGTCAACGGGAAGTAAGTAGGGTTTCTGGACAGACAACAAAGTGAACCTATAATGGTTACGTTTTTCCTTTTAAGGTACGGAACCCTAAAAATTAGGTAGTTAAATTAATAGGTAAATATAGGTACAAGTCCTTAAGTAAATACAATAGTTCATTTAAAAAAATAAAATCTGATTGTTCATTATAAGGAGTAGTTAGTTGTTTAGGGGTCAATATACCCTAAATATTTTGTCTCTGTTTTAGGTAGGCTATACTAATTTATGGAATTCTAATTAATTTGCACTCAATTTGACCGAAATCGGTTGAATGTACATTGAAAATCGAAGTAACAATTAACACTAGCATTATAACGAAAAAACAAAGATTCAGTGAACCTTCCTCGCCAGCCGGCAGTCAAACCTACCTTAAAACAAAAAAAACGACTAGGTGAATCTACGTCAGAATATTTTGATTATTGTGGTAACGATCGTGTATAGTATATAAAACAAACCCTAAATTGATTATATTTATCACTTACTTACCTAGATTAGAAAAAGTTCTGAACCGGAGATATAATAACCTCAACATTTCCAACGCTTGTTAAATTGATTAGCGAACAAAACCAATTTAATCATTCTGTTATCACTAATAGGTACACTAATAAGATCTCACACACATAACCTGCAAGTAATATTCACTTTTTATAAAGAAAACAAACAAACTTTCTTGAAAACAGCTCGAGTGCCAAACTGACAACTGACAGCGCGCGCCGCGCAGTGCGCACTTCGCCGGAGACGGCGCGAAAATACAAAATCAACAAACAAACTTTATAATTTCTTAGAATTTAAAACGTACTTAAATTTATGGAAAATAAAATAATATGAATAAATTAATAACATTGAAAAAGTAGAGAATCATAATAAATATAGTTTTTAGAGCAATAGATAAAATACTCATTTGTTTACATGAACTTACGAATTTAAATCACGCGCGGTTTTCAAAACAATAATATGTCTGATACAAATTTCTCTCTTGTGATTGGACAGAAGTACTGCTTATTTGGGCCCGTTAACGACGGGTCATTTGACGCACACATTAACAGATTTCGAGGTGAATTGTGTCACACATATAAACGTTTTCTTGTAAGCCGTAAGCATTTCGGTCCTCAGCTTTTTCGTCCGATGCCGACCGCGCAATCACAATCGCGACCGCTCGTGATCGTTTTGAGCGGGCGTGCGCGAGTTTTTGAAGAAGAGGTGTGTGTAATATTAATATTATTATTTAATAATAATTATTTTATGTATTATTTTTTAAATAATGTTATACTAACAATATTATTTAACATGAATTATGTAAGTATTTTTTTTTTAAAGTCTTTCATATAAGTTTGAACATGTCTAATGGTAGGGTAAGCAGTGCTTTTATGCCTCTATGACCTGCACGCCACTGCGTACCATAATGGCTACAACGTGACCGCTCTTTACCCGACTTCTTCAAATCTTAGGTTAGGAACTGAAATCTGTTTCTATTATTATTAGTAAAAAACCGGCCAAGTGCGAGTCAGGCTCGCGCAATGAGGGTTCCGTACTACAGTCGTATTTTTTCGACATTTTGCACGATAATTCAAAAACTATGATGCATAAAAATAAATAAAAATCTGTTTTAGAATGTACAGGTAAAGACCTTTCATATGATACCCCACTTGATATAGTCACTCACTTCGAAAGTTGAAAATACTAATTATTAGTTCATGACTACAATTTAATTTTTTTGTGTGATCTAACCCTAAATTCACGGTTTTCAGATTTTTCCCCAAATGTCAGCTATAAGATCTACCTACCTGGCAAATTTCATGATTCTAGGTCAACGGGAAGTACCCTGTAGGTTTCTTGACAGACAGACGGCCCGACAGACAGACAGACAGACAGACAACAAAGTGATCCTATAAGGGTTCCGTTTTTCCTTTTGAGGTACGGAACCCTAAAATATTTTGGATTTTTGTTTTTACTGGATTGCTATTTTATTCGCGTGTCTTTCGTCTACATTATTATTAGAAGTAAAGTTTGTATAAGTTTGGACGTAAGGGGGAAATCTCCGAAACCAATCGGTGAAACAATTTTCAAAATCATTAATTCGATGTTGAAAATTGTTTCACTGATTGGTAGCTTCATTATTTCCAAGTGTTGTACGTTATATAATATAATTACGCATCTGAGATTGTGGGCTAGCTCAGACTTGGGCGCGTTTGGCACCCTGGTAGCTTTAGTTTTAAGTACGTAATTAATTATTACCACTATATCATCTTAGAAGTTGTTACCTATTCTGAATAAATAGTTTGACTTTGACTTTAATTGCACCTAAGTGGATCCGGGCGGATTAGTTGCTTTGGTTCTAAAAATATCAGATGACCAAGAAACAGTTCGTTTTCTTTTATTCTGGTAAATTTCGAAATAAAAGTAAATACCTACTAATAAAATGTATCTATTAATTAATATTAAATGGCTTATAGTGTAATATTTTAATTGAGTGATGAGCATGAAAGAATTTAAAAAAAAGATATACTGTCGGGAAACATTGTGGTTGCAGTTTATATAGCACAGTGAAGTCATCAATTTTTGCTTGGTTTCGCAAATATATAAATTGAAATACTTATTATTCAAACAAACTTTTGTAACTTCGAAGTGCTTTTGAATGTCAAGTGAACACCATTCAATAAGAGGAAAAAGGCTCGGACACGCAGAACGAAAAGTACAAGTACAAAGCAAATAATGTAAATAAACGCGTTTTTATGTCTCGGGGCAAGATTCGTCAAATTAGACGCCACAATCACTTCACTCGATCTCGACCAAAAGATCCAAAAGTGATTAAATTAACACTCATAATATAAAAAAGTGGAAAGCCAAGTCGTTAAAGATATTAAAGTCCGATATGCAACTTTCCAAAGAGTCAGCATCTTTGGAAACTTTTCGGCAAACATCTTTCGAGGTCCTAAAATATGCAATGTAACTTGATAGAGATGGAATACGAATTGAGATATTTAAATTTCACCCGTCAGTAGGGATGTACGATACGATACGATATTGTTTTTCTTTTATATTAATATCCTAAGCCTATTCCTAATCATTACTCATATTATAAATGCATATGTGTGTTTGTTTCTTGGATTGTCCTTCAATCACGTCGCAATGGGGCAACAGATCGACGTGATTTTTGCCATGGTTATAGTATAAAACCTGGATATTTTTTATTCTGTAAAATCAATAAGTTCCCACAGGCTTAAAAGAAACTGAATCCACGCGAACGGAGTCGCTGGCATCAGCTAGTAATATTATAAATGTTAAAGTTTGGATATTGTTCCTTTAAGCAATAATGACTGAACCAATTTGGCTGGGAATGGAGATAGCTTATACCTTGAATTAACATTATCTACACTACATTACGCTAAATTTATCCCGGAAAATTAAAAATTTCCCGCTTGAATAACTATACTTAATCAAATTCCACGTAGGCGAACTATATTTAATTTAGCTTGCATCTCGGTAATGTACATAGGCTCCTTTTTATCCCGAAAAATCAAAAAGCTACCAGGGGATTTTCAAAAATCTAAATCCACGCGAACGAAGTCGCGAGCATGATCTAATAAGTAAGTATAGCTGTAGGTAACTTAAACTACAGATACTCTAGTGGGTCTTGTGATCACGATACTATTCAATTTGCTATACTTATTATCTATTCAAGCAAAATTATACCTACACAAACATCTATATAAACGTAAACATAAAATCTCATCAAAACCAGTTGGTGTTCTAACTAGTTTTAAATTAGTATGAACTTTGTATTGACGACGACGACGAGATAATTTTAAAATTCTTATGCAATTTAATGTGACTCATAATATTGAATCTCGTAAATAAGTTGAAAGAACTAGGTACTCGCATTTTCTAAAGATTCAGCTTAAATTGCAAATTGCATCTTTGCTTTCATTCATAATTATTTTTAGTTTTTGCTTTTATTAAATTAATTTTAATTAAAACCACGCGCTCCACCTTGGGCTGCATCATCACCCACAATTTGATGTGATTGCAGTCAAGTTCATGCCTATTTAGCTAAAAAACCGGCCAAGTGCGAGTCAGTCTCGTGCACCGAGTGTTCCCTACTCGAGTATAAATCAAAAACTATTATTATAAAAATTAGTAAAAATAAATAAAAATCGGTTTTAGAATATACCTACATACAGGTAAAGCACTTTCATATGATACCCCACTCATGGTGTAGTTACCTTACTGTGGAAATTGAAAATAATAATAATTATATGTTCATTAACACATTTTAATTACCAAGGTACTACTATTTTTTACTATTGCTAATTAATTAGTAAATTGTATATATATTATATATGTAATTTTTTGCCCCGTATTTCTATATATGGAGGCAACCCTACGTATCAGCCGGGTCAAAGTGGTCGTTTTATCAAAGACTAGCGACCCGCCCCGGTTTCGCACGGGTAGCTTATTACAATTTTCAATTTAAAATGATCTAATTTAAAAAAAATATAGCCTATGTCACTCAGGAATAATGTAGCTTTCTACTGGTGAAAGAATTTTTAAAATCGGTTCACTAGTTTCAAAGATTACCCCCTACAAACAAACTTAACGACATTACCTCTTTATATAATAGTATAGATAGAAATAGTCTTCACGAATTTCTCATTATTTCCTCACTTCCGAGAGAAGTCACGGATATGTTAATATGTGCCTACGTAACTTAGACGTGACCGGAATCAGTGACGAACCATTTTAGCATCGCGATTTATATTATTTCAAGTAATTACAGTACTCCTAGCATAACAGACAAGGCATAATTTTCTCGTGAGTATTAGGAAAATTATATTGCGCTGTCAATTTTAATGAAGTGCGACCGTGATAATTTCCAAGATAACAAAAAGGTTTTGTTGAATCAAAACTTGGACAGTTTTTACCCGATTACGGCGAAGCCCAAAGGAGGATTATTATCGTACGATATCATGTTGGCTATTACCAACAATGCAAGTTGACATAATTTACACGGCGGCTGAGAAATAAGCCCATATTATAAAGTTCCATGCTAATATCATAAATGCGAACGTGTGTCTGTCCGTCTGCTAGGTTTTCACAGCCCATCTGTTTATATTTAATAATTTATGATTGATATGACTGACTCATTGAGATAGACCTTAACTATTCTGGTGTTATTCTAAGATTATTATTTCTATTTTTTTAACTGAAGAACATGTATACTTTTTTTTTTAAAAGAATATTAGCCATGTTAAATGACTAATATTCCCCTTTTCTCTCCAACTAAGCGTAAAGCTTGTGCTAGGAGTAGGTACGACAATAGTGCAACGGGCGGGGTTTGAACCGTCGACCTTTCGGTTTTCAGTCCACTCCTTTACTCGTTGAGCTATTGAGGCTTCAATGAAGGCTTCACTGACATTGACATGCGTTTTTTATATTTAAATAAAATCATATTGTTAACATTAGGTACTTTCTAGATAGATAAATATAAATAAGATAAGTAGATTATTGATTGTTAATTTTCATACTTTATTATTCTATGATAATGTATTTACTAGGTATAATAATTTGCACACCAAGTTATTCGTTGAATGTCAAGGGCTCAAAATAGATTAATGACCAAATTGTACCACATTCTAGCAAATAAAAACTATTTCTATTTCTGTCTAACCGATTTTGCCAAAACTTCGTACAAAGATACCTTGCATCTCAGGGACAGACACAAGCTACTGTTTGTCCCGGAAAATAGAACAGTTCCTATGGGATTTTAAAATCCTAAATCCGCGCAGACGAGGTCGCTGGTACCATCTAGTTACTAAATAAAACTAAACCTATTAAAATTATGTGAACCAATACTGCATGATTTCTATACTAGCTGAAATCCTACAACAGCGGTTCACACAACAGCAATCGAGCCTAAGTAATAGTCCTGAGCGTGATACCAATGCTCACTCAGGCTCTAATGTTGGCCTATACCCGTTATGCTAGCCCTGCTGGACAGAATGTTGAAGCATTATTTATTTACCTCCTAAAGATATTTTGTATTAAATCGTCACAGATCTAATTTTGATGACAGCTAGAAGCCTTTGCTTATTAAATTTTCACCGAGCTCAGCGACTGTTGACCTCCGATACCTAAAATTCAGGTCAAAATTAAACTATGAATTTTGTCTGCGGTTACAGTTACATAAAATACGCAATCATTTGCCGCTGTTACAACTAGGGCATATCAATCTCAGTCATGATCGAATAGGTTGCAATAAATTGACATTTTGCGTCTAACCAATTTGCCTTTAATTTAAAAACCAATGCTGTTAAAATGATTAGACGGCTAACTCGCCGCCGCCGGTGTCGTTAAATTAACCCCTATAATAAACATTATTGTTACATTTCGTGATTGTGCGACTGATAACATCAGTAGGTAGGGTAACCTTGATTGATGTTGTGAAACAAAATATTACGGTTGAACAGGATTTTAAAAGAAATAGTAGGTAAAATGTAGGTATATTGTGGCTGTAAATAACTTGAATAAGAGTTTTGAATGTTAATTTTTTAATTTGGTTATCATAATATTTATTATTATAACATTAATTTAAGATTTATCTTCAATAAGAATATTATACAACATTTCTTCGTACGGAATAATAATAATACTTAGTACTTAAACCTTCTAAAGGTAAATGGCGGTCGGTGGAGCGTAAGTTATGAAATCTTAAGCCAAGTCTATAGTAATAAACTGAGTAATAATAAAGTTTAACTAACGATATGGTTCGATAAATAAGAGTTCCTAGTCTTCGTTCACAAAAACCATTATTAACACTACTCACTTACTAAATTTCAAATTTCTGTGAAAGGAAAACGCTTTTCTACTAAAATAATCAGTGGAAACTAATTCAAGAGGCACTCGTGTGGCTCCTATCTAGTCCCGCAGCGCCGGGGCGAATCGGGGCCTTATTTGAATAACAATGGATATCCCGGGACAGTCGACTCTAGTTCACCTCTCGACATGTACTCTCTGTAATTCAGCTGGAAAACTAGCTCCTTCATATAGCCGGCTTCGGAATAAACCTGTTTATAGTGCGTAAGGGACTGTCATAAAATGTTGCCTTTTTCGACGAAGCCTACTCAAGAATTGTTTTAAATAAGTTGATGCCGAAAAATCTCATCTTGTTAAACGAAACCCGACCTGACGCGATACGCATGGCAGAGTACAACGAAATTGTACAGTAGTCTGCAAGAAATATTGTACATCGACCTTTAGAATGAGATTTCGGCTTTGTAGAGCATTGTCTCTGCCACTCATGCCTATGTGACGTTTTGTCGGTCTCAACGACAAAGACAACGTTCTATGAAACCGCTATCTCTTTCTAAAGATCAATGTACAACATATTCTTCGGCGTACTGTAATAACTATTTATAACTAGATGACTACACAAATTTTAAACCTCTATTTTACCCTTCAGGGGTTGAATTTTTAACCTCTAAGGAGTAAAATATATTATAAATATAAAAGCGCATGTCTACGTCATCTATCTATCTGCATGCCAAATTTCAGCTGGATCCGTTCAGTGGTTTGAGCTGTAAGTTAAAAGATCGGTCAGTCAGTCAATCTGTCAGCTTTTCCTTTTATATATTTAGATTTGACTTTATATCTTGCCGGACTCTTAAAACATGCTCAAAACCGTTTACTTTTTAATGTCTTTGACTTGTGGCATTTCGATGATAACCTGACTGGCTGGGCTGCTCATTAACATGTCAAATCTCAATTCAGTGATGATCATCGTCCTGACCTCCAAAACTTAATTTCTGTTTAAAAATAACTTTAAATAAGAAACGAGTTGTATACGCTCTACCACATCCTCGTTGATAAAATAATCGCACAATGTTAGCAAGCGTAGGTAGTATTTAAAATAAAACAAGTACTTAGTTGTATAGAAGCAGGTGTTACAGGAAATCCATGATATACAATGAACCAAAAGCTTAATTTGCTATAATCCGCTGAAACCGATCAAATCTTGTATGGTGCAAGATGCAGCATGCGACATGCACCGCCCGCCCTCCCACTGCTAAACCATGCAGGACAAACCAACCACCCAGCAAGCAATACAATCCACAATTGCAGTTGCGATGCTCGAGTTTGACTCGCACTTGGCCGATTTTTAGGGTTCCGTACCCTTAAAGGAATAACGGAACCCTTATGGGATCACTTTGTTGTCTGTCTGTCTGTCTGTCAAGAAACCTACAGGGTACTTCCCGTTGACCTAGAATCATGAAATTTGGCAGGTAGGTAGATCTTATAGCTGACATTTGGGGAAAAAATACGACTTTAGTACGGAACCCTCATTGCGCGAGCCTGACTCGCACTTGGCCGGTTTTTCCTAATGTAAAATTAGGAAAGAATACTATTTTTCATGGTGTTATTTTTTACGCAGCTAGGTTTTCAGGTTCGGTTTATTGAACTTGTTCATAAAATGTTCATAAAAGAAACGCTATTTTAGAAAATATTTTGAATAATTTAGGTAGTTATCGTTATACGGATCCTGTAGCATAATGTCCGTATTATCATTCAGTAGGCGCACGCATCGCGTATGTAGATTACAGGCTTCTTAGTATCAGCTTAGCATCGTGCCATCACGCAAGGGACATTCATTTTGGCTTTTTCATTTCCCCGCTGTTGTCACTGTTGTGTGACACCAATTTTATTTGATTCGATCTCGATTTCATTTATACTACTTGTCTTGTATTTGATTGCAATTTAGATCACACGCTTTGAGCATTTCGGATATCGGAGTAGGTATGTTACAGTCTATGATATTTTTAATTGGTAAATTAAAACTACCTGACTATTCATAAGCACTTTTAAAAAGTTTACATGAATAAAAAAACATTCTATTCTATTCTATTCTATTGATTATTCACCTTTTTCATACTAAATCATGCCAGCGACTTCATCCGCGTATACTATACAAATTTCAAATCCCTGTTTTACCCCTTTAGGATTGAATTTTCAAAAATTCTTTCTTAGCGGATGTCTATGTCATAATAACTATCTTCAATCTGCATGTCAAATTTCAGCCCGATTCGTCCAGTAGTTTGAGCTGTGCGTTGATAGATGAGTCAGTCAGTCAGTCAGCTTTTCATTTTAGGTATATAGATTATTTAGATTAGCGTTGGGTATACATTTAACCAATAAACATTTATACAATGATCACTTCTACCAATCCGCACTTGGCCAGTGTGGTAGACTATGATTTCTCTTTCTGAGAGGAGACCCGTTCTCAGTAGTGGGCCGGCGATGTAGTTAACCTTTGTAGTCGTGGGTCCAGAACTCGGGTAACCCATAAAATGAGAGTGTTGTGCTAGTGAGCCCATTTTTGCGTCTCTTGCGTAGGTAGGTAGGTTCACTGACTTATCAAGGTTTATTTACACAAAAAATCAAATGAAACATTTAGCAACTTTAAACCGATTTATAACTCAATTATTTGTCATTTTATTTGATCAGTAAGATATTAGGTACAGGATTAGTTTCTCCGATATATGAAACCACATTGTCAAATTACGTAATATCTGATATTTGCTGAAAATTTATTAATAGAATATTCAATAATGTGGGTATCCCATAATATAGGTATTCACAGCGCCTTTGATGTTTTATCTCATGTTTAGTACGGGAAAGGTCGAGATGGCAATCGGGGTATGAGGCGGGGGGACGCCCCGCACACCCGCACACCCGCACGTCACCCGCGCTCGCCCGCACCGGGTTAGCGCGGGAGCTGTGCGGGTGTGGGGGTCGTCTCCATCCCGATTGCCATTGCCAGATTTGATTTGATTTGATTTGATTGATGCCAGTTTAAAAAAAAAAAGTAATTAATCTAATAAGTATGTCTTTCATACTACATATATGATTTCTAGAAAGAACGCATTTCTACTTTTCCACCATAAAAGCAAACTAAACGCCACAATAATACCTATGTATAATCGAGGGTACTTAAGACTCCATCGCAATATAGTCTGTGCAATATACTAAGCAACCTAATTATTTGGAGCCAACTTATACTTCTCTTTCTTTCATGATCGAAGAAAATCAAGCAATGATCATAGAAACACTGGAAGTACCACCGTAGACTGACGAAGCGCAGGGGCATACCGACAGCAGTGAATTCATTCGAGCGGGGTATACGAATTGTACATGATATTATAATTATTGTCAAACTGATGAATAAAAATACCTATCGAAGTAAAATATTTTTTTAAACAACAACACGGACGTACAAACAAGTCGCTTATTGGAGGAACGTAATAAACGACGCGCTTTGCACACGCATAAAACGTCCATCCACCTCACTTAACTTTTGTAACTCATAAACTATATTTTATTTTGACGACCTCCCTGGCGCAGTGGTGAGCGCAGTGGGATTGGGGAAAACAGTGCAATTGAGGAATTTATGATTTCTTAATCTATCTATCTTAGACTGTATCATTACTTACCACAAGGTAAGATCGCAGTCAAGGGCTAACTTGTAATGAAATAAGGAAGCTATGTTAAGTTTTAGTATCTATAATTTTTGTAATAATTGTTTTTGACCTAGAAAATACAGTGCTCTTTGAAAAACCAGATTTCGATAACATTTTTCCAACATGGCGGTGCGAGCGCTCAAGATCCAAGCTCGGAATATAAATAGGACAGCGAACTGTACAAATTAATCTACCAAATTAGTTTTTAGAACTTTCCTTGGGCTTATGTAAGTCAGAACCTACCCATTGCTTGGCCTAGTAGGCTCGGAGGAGTGTGGGTGATAGGGCCCGGAGGGTTGACTTATGAAGTGTAGCAGAAATTATTCTTCGTGCATTCACACGTCTAGTGTAGCGCCTCCAGGCAGGTTGTGCCGCCCTTGGTACTTAAAGAGCAACACAGAACAAACAGGCACAGCGTAACGACGAAAATTTACATTAGGCTGGCTTAATGTCGTGGAGCAATCTCATTCGGGCAAGGAAACTGTGTAACCGACCAGTGAAAGTAAACCTGTGAGAAGTACGTATTCTGAGTGATTCCGTAGACTTTTTAAAATGGTCCTGTAACGTCAATTGCGATGTCTTGCACGATATCGCAACAAAGACGAATGTGCCGCATATCTCCGCGCTGCCACAACCTTGACATTCTTATTTCGTTGTACAATTTAATTGTGGCGTAAAAGACGCTTTAATTAATTCTTCATTCGTTTCAATCCGTGGTTTCAATCTTCATATGTGTATATGTGTGTATTGTAAATCATTAGTAATTTATTTAATTTTTTTTCACATGTATGCTAATTATTTTAATGTAATTGTTATTCTTGTACCTATAGATATATTTATCAAAAAGCGTTCTGAAGGTAATAGAAATAAGGTAGAAATTATAAAGTTCTAGGAAGAATATTAGATATCCTTATTAACTAATAATAATTCAAGCATGAGCAATAAGTAGATTATAATGTGTAGATTCGAAAACCATGTACCTAATGTAAATTTATACATAACTAGCTTGTGCCCGCGACTTTGTCCGCGTGGACTACACACATTTCAGACCCTTCAAGTATGATTTCTTACTGGATGTCTTCGTTATAATAGCTATCTGCATGCCAAATTTCAGCCCGATCCGTCCAGTAGTTTCAGCTATGCGTTGATAGATTAGTTAGTCAGTCAGTCAGTTTTTCCTTTTATACCTATATTTAGATATATTGTCTACCTACTTGTTGTGTACAAATGTGCCATCGCAAACTAACATAACCTGCATTTAATACCTAACTATAGGAATAGAACACAATATGACTCCTTTTTTTAGCAATAAAACTGCTGTGCCAGATATTATTATATTTCAATGTCGTATATAATAATCGTCTACCCAGACGTATTTTTTTACTTTCAATAACTTACCTATATGACATTTTCAATTAATAATAAATATAATCCAGCGAAGGGTGGTGAAACATTTCGCTGGAGGAAATTGTTTGGACACCTTTTATGTTACCAAAGATATTAAAATGAATAACGCAATAAAATTCCTCTTCTCACTGTATACAAAACATTTTAATACGGTTTGTTTCATTAAGAGACCCACAATAATACTCGAGTTTAAGTAAGTATCTTAAATGTTATTAAATAAGTAGGTACCATGTAGACATGTATAATGAAATAGCTTATGTAACTTTCATATAAGCCTACGTAAATCAATATGAAGAAGCCTAAATCAATATGAATTATACATATGTATATAACATTATAAAGAAAAGGAACACAAAGTCCGTTCAAAATAGAATTGTGCTTATATTATTATAAGCAATTTGTTTTTATTTTAAAGGCTTTTTGAGATTATTCAGTTTTTTTTAATAAGAACAGTGTTTTGTTTTAATAAGAACAGAGGAATAGAATGAAGTGTGATTGATTATTGCATTCATCTATGCTGAATATCTGGCAACTGTCCAATTGGCACCCTTAAACTTTAATATGTCTTGGGTGTCTGGCAGGGGGTTTCCACGATACTAAGTGTCTGGCAATGCATGACGTGTTTTATAATACTATTTCGAAGAAAATATTAAAAAAATAGACTTTATACAAAGATGAAAGATTTTGTAACTCTTTGTTACCTGTTATCTAAAAAAACCACTATGATCCAAACTTCATAGTCGCTGATATTTCCTCCGTGTGTTGAGGACAACGCACATAGAAACTTTCAGCTTTTATAAAATAACGAAGGTCTGGCCCTCATGGGCTGTTAGTCAAGTACATTTTCAGCTAGTGGAATATTAATGCAACCCTGTTATGCAGAAAGGATCCAACGCATATAAATTTTGTTTTGGCTATTTAACTTAAAGTTGAATATCAAAAACCAACTCTATGTGGGTTGAATCCTTTCTGCATAACAGGATTAAACTGTCAATTGTTAAAGTTGAGCCATTCCTTCATAAAGAATAAGCTTGTCTACAGATTTTGCATAATGGTAAAGTAGACATTCGTAAAAGACAATTGCATTTATATACGCCTCTAGAGCAAAGCATCTGGCAACCGTCCAGAGAAAGCAGAATTAAATACTTGTGCAACTTCTAGTAATATCTCCTAATGCTTCGTATAAGACATTTTGTCAAAAAGATACAGATATTTTCTAGTTCTCTATGACTCAAATAAAACAAGTTAAAAAATATTTGGGTAATATCTTTAATATCCCCAAGAATTTGAATTATACCATTACAATGCAACAAATGATCAATTAATAAGGATATTTAAAACCATTAATAGTTACATTATCTAAAATAATAGACCTAAACAAGATTAAGTTAAAAAGTAAAACTAGATAACTAACTACATGCTCTTAAATACCACCACGGACTAAAAGTTTCTAGTAATTCTTACTTCCACAATATTGCTATTTTGCTTATAAATAAATTCCATATCTATCATGATCTATACAAGATCTTTCAAATGATACAAAACTCGAAACATTTACCTATCTCAATTTTATTTGTTTCTTCCTCTATGTTTTTTATTTATCATCCATCATATTAGATAACCGTATGTAACCTTCCGGCAAATCCGGTCAGGTAAATACGTCCTTTATACAGAAGGTGGAATTATCCAGAACATCTACTGGCGGCCGCCTCCGAAACCGGATACGGCCAAGATATTATTGGATTTAGGAATAGAAACCTGTCAAGCACTAATGCAATTTTAAAAATGCCGATGCGATTATTGTACGATACAATTGGCCCTGTATCGAGATCATTTGATAAGGCTCATGTGACCTACTCTTATTGAAAGTAAATAGTATTACATTAATGAGATGCTATTTTTTAAATACAAAGTTACAATCACGGACCTCGACTAAACTAAAAATAATGTAACAAAGTTTATCCTTTCTTTTGCAAAACTGAAATGCTAAGCTAATCTATACTAATATTATAAATGCGAAAGTGTTTTTGTTTGTTTGTTTGTTGTTGTGTAAATACAATCGACTTGATTTTTGGCATAGGTAGAGATAGTTGAAAAGACGCAGAGTAACATAGGCTACTTTTTACCCTGGAAAATCAAACAGTTCCCACGGGATTTTTAAAAACCGAAATCCACACGGAGGAAGTCGCGGGCAGCAGCTGGTAATTAATTAAGATTAAAACTTACCTAAATATATTTTTTAAATTATTATAATCAATATTTAAACTCATGAAGCTTAGGTATTGAAATATATTTTTTTAATCCTATTATTTTTGAATAAGTCATCAAAGTTAATATTGAAAACATAAAATATAACGATACAAGTTTGTGACCTTTATAAAGTTGTATGTATGTACCTATCAGCAAAACAGTCACGAAATTATATGACTGCAGTTGGTTGGAAAATGTCGAAAACTTTACGTTTAGAAAATTGTACTGAAACTTTAATATGTAAGTCTGTGAATCTTCACATTATAAAATTATTTAATAAATGATGATTATACAAAATAACAGTATGAAGTAATTAAACAAGTAAATACCTACCTTGTAAGAAAAAAGTCCAAAATTTAAGGAGAGATTAAAAACTCATTTAACCGCAAGAATTTGTGGAGTCTTATCAGTGGCGTGCAGGTCATAGAGGCATAAATGCACTGCTTACCCCAGTTGTAATAGCTCAATGCATATTTTTCATTATGACCTGCATGTAAACAGGTTCCTAAACCTAACTAATGCCTACCCTGGCTTCGAACACTGTGCACGCCACTGAGTCTTATGATTAAATTAGTTTAATTTCCATGTAAATTTTAAATTTCTTTCGAACAATTCTGCGGAAGTCAGGAATTGTTTTAATTAAAAAGTCTATTGAATCCTCTTTCAAAATCGTAGGCACATTAGATAGAAGATAAATGAAAGAACTAGTATTTTATTAAAGGCATTTCTTTCTATAAGAAAGGGTTAAGGACTTAACACTTGGGAGACGAGATTTTTATCAATAAACCTAGCTACCTACTGAGATTGAAAAAAATCTTTTTTTAGATATTTTTTTTTATTCTACAAAAGAATGGCGAGACTTGTTACCACTGGTAGTTAAAAAGGAGATCCATACTAATATTATAAATGCTAAAGTGCGTCTGTGTGAGTTTTTCTTTTCACGGCCCATCCGTTCAACCAATTCTGTTGAAATTTAGTACAGAGATAGATTTATTTAATTTCCTAAATATGGATATATTGGATATAAGTCTCCTTTTTCCAGGATAAATCAAAAAATAATAATTTAAAAACCTAAAACCACGCGGGCGAAGCCGCGGGCAACAGTTAGTTGAAAATAAGGCAAAATTGTTTATTAGAAAACAAACTCATAGGTACCATTATACACTTTTCTTTTCTAGGTCAGGCAATAATTAAGTGTACACAACAGTAGGTACCTATAAGAAATATTAGGTATAATTATATTATTTCTACAATCTACAGCCTAGTCTCACTCGTGTATTGTTTCATAATCCTACAACATTACACAAAAGTTTCTTTAAAAAGGAGAAAGATTTAGGGGCTTAACAGTATCGGGGCTTGTGAAGTACTTAGGTTTGTTTGGTTACTTTGAGTGGTTTTCTTTCCTTTTGGCGCAGCGCACGTGATGAATTGTAAGCCTAAGGACTGAAGAAACACACATCCACTGGGTGTGGTTAGCTTTACGAATACTAACTAGATGCTACTTCAATAGATAGAGAAGGCAAAAGTTGGGCAAGGAAACCGACTATTGTTATACGAATGTAAAAGAAACCCCTCAGTTAGCTAGCCATGGAGTTTCATTTCATTTGCCTTATAGCTACTGGCTAAACCGAAATAATTAACAGGTCATGACTTTCACGTCTATTATCTAGCAAAGTTTAGCTAGCATTAATGCTAGTTCCTAGCGACTAGCGTAGGTACTTATGGGAAAGGCTGAGGTGGGCAAGTTAAGTATAAATTGGTTTACCTAACTGCCAGTTTCCAGGCAAGCGCGTTTCTATCAAGTCATAATCTTAATCTAAATATATAAAAGGAAAAGGTGACTGACTGACTGATCTATCAACGCAGAGCTCAAACTACTGGACGGATCGGGCTGTAATTTGGCATGCAGATAACTATTATGACGTAGGTATCCGCTAAGGATTTTTGAAAATTCAACCCCTAAGGGGGTGAAATAGGGGTTTGAAATTCGTGTAGTCCACGCGGACTAAGTCGCGAGCATAACCTAGTTATTTATATAAATAATAAGCGGTGATAGCCGGTTCTGAGTACGATCCTGGGCACGCATCTCTAACTTTCAGAGTTATATGCGTTTCAAACATCATATTAATACTGAGAGTAAACCTGCATGCCTGAGAGTTCTTCATAATGTTCGCAAAGGTATGTGAAGTCTGCCAATCCGCATTTGGCCACAGCGTTGTGGACATTTTATTAAAATAATTAAATAAATAAAAATATTCTTTATTTAATTAAACTTTTACAAGTACTTTTCAATCGTCAAACGCATCTACCATTGGTTCGGAATGCCTTTATGGACTGAACCTATCTCATTCTGAGAAGAGAGTCATACTCAGTAGTGGGCTGGCGATGGGTTGAGTTTGAGATGAAGATAGTAGACCATAACTCGACAAAGATTAGAAGTCTACTGCGTATTATAAACAACAAAAATGTTTCACGCATTCCAGAGAAAACAATCAGAAAGTCGAAATCTCTGAGATTGGACCCCATAAGGAATGTCGATAAACATGATCATTTATGCCTACTATATATATCGAGTTAGAGAAATCGTATGGTGTGAAGTTGTTTTGTGACCGCATGACCTTGACATTTGAGGCAGGTGCTCAAAGATCCGCCTGAGCGCTGAGCGTAGTGTTTTCACTTTTCTAGACCCCTTGTTACGCTAAAGGTCGCAGTCCTAAACGGGTAAAGTAATAATTGTATGTCTACTATGATACTATTAAAACTAAAACTGGTTTCTAAGTGCCTGCTGTCTATTTTTATATAGGTAAATACAGAGAGTTTTTTATACATGTACCTACATAAAAACTTAGTTTTCTTTTTGCGCATTGCATAATTTAAGAAAATTACCTATATTATTGTTGTTCCTATATCTTGTTTTTTATATTATGTCAGCGATAAGCATTACTTTATATTAATAGTTTATGATTTAAGTTATGTAATGTATGTTTATGCATATTATCTATTTGTGTTATGACCTGTTGCCAGAAACTGGGAAGCACTGACAAACCTCCCACGAGGTGGACAGAAGACATCAACGGGTCGCATCGCAAGGTGCCGCTGGATTCAGGAAGCGCAAGACCGCGACAGCCCTTACAAGAGACCTTTGTCCAACGGTGGGCATCTATTGTTTGACGACGATGACGATGACTTGTTCCATAGTATTATAATTATATTGAACTTCCAAACATTTATTTATTTATTTAGAATTCCTAGACTAAGTCACTGAATTGGTTCATATTCATTTTTTATATTATTATTTATTCATACCAAAAAATTATACTCAATAATAAGAAAAAATATGTTTGTAATAGATCGTAGAACTTATTTCTTGCTATCAGAATTTCCTTTTAGGCATTGGTTCTCTTTATACCTATTCGTATCTTTAGCATTGTGATTGATATACTAACATAGGTATATAATATAGAGAGAGTTTTATTGATGGATTTATTTACTGTACATTTACATTTACATATACATATCTATATTTTACTTACCTACTGATTTTTTCCATATATAATAATTATAATGTTTTAAAAAAACCTGTGTTTCAACTTCAAGACATCAGGCCCTTATGTGTGAATGCATAAAATTAAATAAATATTTTTTCTTAGATATACTTAATTACATAGGAAAAACCAGTTATCCCTGATTTCTAAGAAAATCTATGATCATGTCAAGTGAAAGGGCTAGTTGGAGGCCGGCACGGTACAGTGTGGCCTTATTGAGAGGAACATACAGCTATAAAATTATAGATTTCGTGCTATAAACCGACAATATTGTAATTTTATTGCGAAGACATAAGATAGATTACCTACTATTTCCTAAATTAAACTTACATTTCCGCTCCATTTTTGCAATGGTTTATTGAGAAATCTGTTCTTATTCAAGGAATTGCATAGATATTATAGAACTCCAGTTAGAGAAAGCTCATAAAATTGAATTTAAAAAAGTGAAGGCGAATTGTTCTAAATTGTTGACAAATGCACAGACTACCTAGGTCTATTGATATATATTATTCTATTCTATAGGTCTATAGATATTGGAGCGAGATTTACGCAACTTAAGACACCTGCGAGCGTGCTTCAAAAATAATAGCTCGTTACCAGGGTTGGTCTATTTGTAATAAAACTGAAATTATTATTATTCAACAAAACCCTTCAGTAGCTGAAGGGTTTTGTTGAATACTACTACTACTAATGTTTCAGCTACGAAAGGCATCAAACGATTTAATGCCGTCATTTCCGGTCGTTATTCTATCTCGAATTTCACATCTTTATTGAAAAGATAACAAACACCTTTTGAAAATAAATGTAACTTTGGACTTCTATATCCGAATATGAATTAAATTTTGTTGTAACCAAATAAGTAGGTGATGAGGTAGGTACTCGTATAAATGTATGCGTGTGTCTACTTTAAAATAATTATAATCACAACAGATATGCATCAGATTACAAAGAAGATATAATGACTGCAAATGTTTAACTACCTATGGTTACCATACAAAAAGTATTAAAACTTTTTAAGCCAGCTTTACGCGTCTACAAAAGTTTTAATCTCCCTTCATGTTAGAGTTTCTTCAGAAATTAAAGCGAAAGTGCCCATCCGTTTTATCAAACGCCTGAAAAGCTTTTTAAGTATGTAGATATTGTAAAAAAAACTCCTTACCTTGTAAATGCCATCAACAAGTTTCGTAAGTTCCTCCGTCTCCATGGTGAAAGATTGTAAGTAACACGTACAATAGAATATTTACACTGGATTATTCATTAGGAAAAGTTTTCACAAGAAAAACGATTTTAACACTATCGGCACAGAACTCACATTTCAATAGACACTTAATAGCTGTATGTATTTGTCACTGTTCACTTAAAACACGATCCCTTTCGAAGACATCTGTAACAAGAAAAAGATTTATCTATTAGCAAAAAAAATATTGCAACTGAAATCGAGAGCTTTCGAGCGCAACGTTCTTATACCTTATTCGTCTCGATTTACTTTGGTAACTTTTGTTTTCGTAAACTTATTTAAACTACAAAATTTAAACCAAATACAAAACTTAAAACCGGAAGTATTCTATTACACGATCTACAGTTATAAAAACAACTGAATCAAAGTTACAAATAGTATTAAAGTAGGTAAGCAATCGCACCGTCAAACTACAGCAAAGCGACGTCCATCCGCGAGCGAGCGTACAAGTCGAATCACTTTTGTCGACTCGACTCGTATCTCACAACTCACAAGTGTTTGGCAAGTGGCAAACGCAAGTGACTGGGAATGGACCGTTGATGTCTAAACCTAGAGGCTTTGTACGGTTAGACACCTAATTGTTTAGATTTGTTGGTATTTAGGATGGACATTTCGCCACATCTCGGGTCAACGGCATACATACATATGTTTTGTTGAAGCGTAAATATTTTTTCATGTTAACGGTAACTTGGGTTTAAAAGGCTTTTTGTGTTAGCAATTATATTAACACGTCTAAGTGCGTTTACATTTTCGAAGCGAATTTTTTCACCGTAATTCAAATATTTTGTCATTGACGAAAACAAGTCGTACCTTCTAACATAGGTAATTAAATTTTTTTTAAACATGTCTGCCCTGCAAATTTTGAAATAAAAAGTAAAATATTTTACATTTGAAAATGGTGCCATAAAGGACAGGCCACATTGAATTTTTTCAAAAAAATTATAGCCAGTGTCACTCTCGGGATGATTGAAAAGTTCTAACGATACCCCATACATACAAATCTGTTCAGACATTCAGATGTTATGGTGGAATAAAGAAACTCACATACATACATGAACTCTGAAATCATCACACTATTTAATTTTAGGCAGTGTAAAAAAATGAATAGGACAAGGAGTTCCACTCGTATTAACGAAATCGTGAGCTGCAAGTTCGTGATGTAAAATGTTATTAAGCTCGTTACGAAATATTGTCAATGCCACAGGAATAATTGCCAACATAAAATTGTTGCTTAGCAATTTGCGCCAAATGTTCCCCACACCAAAATTATATGAATACAATAGACTAGCAATAGTTAACATGCATATTCGTACGCCCACTAAATGCTAAGTAAGAAGATACCTACTCAGCGTTGGCGATGATGTTTTCTATTTCAGATCATATGGCACGTTTCACTGTTACTTTCTAAGTTTACGCAACTTATATTTGGTTTACTCGGATACCGTCAAAACGCCTAAATGAATGAGCGATGTTGGTGTAAAATTTACATAATGATGCAAGCGATGCACTTGGTAGGTAGATGCTAATCGTATGCATAGCGCGACGCGACGCCTAAGTTCATTAAATACGAATAATAACTCCCACCCAATGTTTGCCAAGAATGAATTAGTTATAAACTTGTTGCTTAAATTAAAGTCTCTTCGCGTAAAACTCAATTTTGTCATGCATAATTATTTATCTACCCTGTACCAAAGTTGTAAATGTAATTACCTAAGTTCAACAATGATTACGTATCTATCAAGAATACTTATTGTAAAGTAAAAATAAAGTAAAATAAATACTTTATATTACACCTTAAAAGATATTCTTCATATACCTACTTTATAATGTAATGGAATTAAGTACAACAGACGGCCGCCTTATCGCTAAAAGAGCGATTTCTTCCAGGCAACCTTAGGGCAGAGAATTCTTTAAAAGAAAGCGAAGCCTACTAAACTAGGGATATAAATAAATATAAATATGTATTATACAAGATACATACATATAAATATATTTATATATAAATTTGTATAATTTTTTTTTTAATTAATTAAATTTTTTTTTCAAAGACGATATTTACACTCATACTCATTACACATAAATCTAAAGTCATAAATACTTTTTGTGTATGTAAACACATCTAAGCATAAACTAGAACATTAAGCATAATCGTTTTAGATTTGTATCAGTACCCATTATATAAATGCGAAAGTGTGTTTGTTTGTTGGTTTGTCCTTCAATCACGTCGCAACGGAGCAACGGATCGACGTGATTTTTTGCATGTGTACAGTTTAGGACCTGGAGAGTGACATAGGCTATTTATCCCGGAAAATCAAAGAGTTTCCACGAGATTTTAAAAACCTAAATCCACGCGTACGAAGTCGCGGGCATCAGCTACTTCAAGTTCTCCGCGTTACACAGAAAATATAAAACACATTCTTTACAAAATCCGTAACTTTATTCCGAACAAGAGATATGCACCGCGATCCCTGCATGTGCACCCACACGGGACAATCCTGAACGAGCTTTACACTTTCCTTACTTTTCTATCTACCCGAGGCGTAAAGAAACAAGTATGCGTCTGCTTATTTCAGTTTAAACTTGTTTAGTCCGATCGAACTTCTTTTATCCGGATTTAGGGTAAGCAAACGTTAGTAACTCGGATTTCTAAAGTGAAAATCGAGACTTCCTATATATCTCTAGTCTACATAGTATAAAATAAAGTCGCTTCCCGCTGTCTGTATGTATGTATGTATGTATATGAACGCGTAGCTCTTTTAAACTACGGAACGGATTTTAATGCGGTTTTCACCAATAGATAGAGTGATTCAAGAGGAAGGTTTATAGGTATAGTTTAATATTAGTTTGTGTTAATTTGATGAAATATGACGATATTTGAACAAAATGTCGGAAGAATCACTTCTCACTGACACCACATTCGTAGGTATCTACGAGTACATTGCACCCATGCGAAGCCGGGGCGGGTCGCTAGTTATAACTATACGGTATATTTTTCGACTGAAGCCAAGTTAAGACAATCTGCTTTAAAAGTTCCGAACTTTGATTGTCTTTTAGTCAGGACTATTTGATTTTCATAAAAGAACTTTTAGGTAGGACAGCTTTACGATTGCTTGCCAAGTCCTTGTAGCGAGTCTGCAGTAAATGTGCAAGTTGAACGCGGCCGTGTTCTGCTGACGAACCTTGTTATCGTGGATGTAATATTATAATATTGTGGACTAAGAGCCCGGGAGGACCAGACCTCTGTTATTTTATAGAGAAAAGTTCCTTTCCATGTTATCCACAACACAGGGAGGAATGATCAGCGACTATGAAGTTTTAATCATGTTCGCTTTGGGAGATAACACGTAACAAAGGTTTCAAATTTCTAAGGCATGAAGTGTAATGTTTTTATATTTTCTTCGTTTAAAATTTAGTAAATTTACTATTTACTAATAGCTTAAATTTTAGTTAATTTACTATTTACTAATAGCTTAAACTTTAGTTACTTTAAGGGTGTCTGGCATGTGGTTGCCACAACTTTAAGTGTCTAGAAATGCATGACGTGATCAAAGCCCTCATGATCCAAACTTCTTAGTCGCTGATCACTCCTCCCTGTGTTGGGGACAATACGCAGAGGAACTTTCAGCTTTTTATAAAATAACGAGGGTCTGGCCCTCCCGGGCTCTCTCTATTATTCCATACACATTGCAACTGAATATTCATATTCACATTCTTGCTCCAGCGCTTAGGCAAATCGGATTTGTATCGAAGACACTGACGAAGCAGGATCGATACAGCTTTATTTTCAAGCCTTTGTTAGGTACCTTTGAAGTTGTATCTTCTATTCCATTTAGAGAAAAGACTTGTATTTACCACAAATATTTTATGATTCAGGTTTAAATCTTAAAAAAAAACAAAAATGAAAATATTATTAAATGTTTAATAATCTCTTCAGTGGCATTTGCAACGCTTTGTCAATGAAAATACTGCAAGAAAGGGTTGTCGCGCTGATTATGCTCTCTAAGCTCTCTCCATACTGTTGTTAATGGAGCTTATATAAGTAGACCGCAAAGCTACAATTTAATGAGGGCTAACCCTAACCTACTTTACCACAAAAAACTTTTGATGGTTGCTATTTCACAAGTTTTGCATCCCTGGAGAAGTGGTGAGCACAGTTTTAAAAGTGACAGGTAGGTACCGGGTTCAATTCCCGGCAGGTGCAATTTGGGAATTTAATTTCTAAATTGTCTATGGTATAGTCTGGTGGGAGGCTTCAACCGTGGCTAATTATCACCCTACTGGCAAAACCGTGCCGCCAAACGATTCCAGTACGTTCTGGTACGATGCCGCGTAGAGACCGAGCAGGGGTTTGGGTTTAATGAAACGACCATATCCCTTTCAATTTAATCTGCTTCCATCTTAAACTGCATCATCACTAACCACCAGGTGAGATCGCAGTCAAGGGCTACCTTGTATCGTATTAAAAAAAGTTTTGCAATTAAAAAAAACAAATGTGACCGCGTGAAGTCGACAAAAATCAATATGAAGGCTTGATTCACGAGGATATGGCGTACCTAAGTGTGTTATGTGTATGGGAGAGTCATCTGTCAACCACACTTGTGGACTTGCCACTAATGACATTCCGATACACTCACGGGAAATATCCCATAGTGTATTCGTGTATAATGAGTCATCCAAGTGACGGGAGTGTGTTTCAATCATTCACCAGCCTCGATCGATATAGGTCGGTCTAGTAAGACTTTTTTAAATTAATATCGAGATAACGAGCGACGGGGTCACTTTCTCCGCTCGCAAACATCTGCAGTAATATAGGAGCTACGAATACCATCTATTACTTTATATTATAGCAAATAAATATTTCATATTTTGTTAATCTCTTTTTTCGAACGCATTTCTAGATCATTATACAATTTCAGAAGCAGTATCACAAAACCAAAATGATCAAAAATTTCCTAAACTCATATTATAGACGTATAAGTAACTGTTGATCAAATTTTCGTCTTGTTAAATATATTAATTTTAATAAATAGGTAATTAAGAAGTTTTAAGTAGGTAAGTAAGCTGTGACAGCCTAGTGGTTAGGACGTCCGCCTTCTAATCGGAGGTCGAAGGTTCGATCCCGGGCACGCACCACTTTTCGGAGGTAATTAAAAATCACTTGCTTTAACGGTGAAGATCAACATCGCGAGGAAATCTGCATGCCTGAGAGTTCTCAAAGGCGTGTGAAGTCTTCCAATCCGCACATGGCCAACGTGGTAGACTATGGCCAAACCGTCTCACTCTGAGAGGTTGCGTAAGTAGGCCATTCGGAGTCAATGCCACATCGTAGGTGCGGTATTGTTCCCAGTTTTGAATGCTATACATTGCAGGTTTGAAAAATACTAAATCACTAAAACTACAAAGTGAGGCAAATATTAATGGTATTGGATTGTGTTATGATAGTATACCTATTTACCTAACAATAACGCTTAGTTTTGCTAGCGTTCTGGTTACCCTGTATAATGTCCTATCTTGCGCCAAACGGAAAGTTGTGCTCGTAGTGCTACATTGGTTATCCCGGTCCACAGATAACGGAATATTACTTCTCTAGTCCGTGTCCCGGTCCATACCCGGATATTCCTAAGCCACGAATTTCTTCTTCTACCGTCGCTTCATTTTCCATCAATTTCGGCCACCATGATGGTCTGAACAGACCTTTCTGCGTTTGATGGTCTCTTTTTTTTATCAACATGTCGCAGATAAGACTATGCCGTTTCTTACTTAGTTATTTTAATCTAATTAGCAGGTAAAATTTGCATAATATTTCGATACTGTCGTGGAAAATTTCATTTACAATGGACTTATAAGTTTTAAGTATCTAAGTATAATGTATTCCATCAAACTATGTGTCTGACAAAGTTACCTGTGGGCACACCTAGACCTAAGGCACATATCATAACTAGATTATAATAATTTTAATTCTGATAGGACATCCATGTAGTAGGATCCAGTAGTGGGCCGGCGATAGGTTAATGATGATGATGATAAACTATAGTTTGCCTTGAAATTCATAATTTTGTATACACATTTACACAATATAGGTCTTAAAAAGATGTTTTTTTTTATATATATCTGACAGTAAAGGTTTGATCATCTTCAACTTAGTGTAAGGTATTGTATATCAAACCATAAATAAATAAAATAAAATAAAAATCTTTTTTATTCAAATAAACTTTTACAAGTACTTTCGAATAGTCGGATGCATCTACCACTGGTTCGGAATGCCTTTCCTACCGAGAAGAACCAGCAAGTAACTCGGCGGTTGCTCTTTTCAAATATTTGATATAGGTACAAGATTACGCCATAATTTTGTTAATGAACAAAAAGGCTAAAAGGCGTAACATGTGGGTGCTTGAAAGCGTTTGTTCATTATTTATTTCTTAATGATAAATTTCAACTTATTACAAGATAATTTAAATTTCGTTAATTATTATTTGAGTCAGCGACGCAAGAACGCTAATTAACGCTTGAGGTTAAGCGTGACTTAATTATAATTAGTGCTTTACTCTTTATTAAAAGCCATGTATTGCGTAACCTAATATAACCTTACTTCGATCTTGTCTATTTCAGTATAATACAGTATACAGTATAAAACATAATATTATTTTATTACGTATTTTATCCCTTAAAATAAATTGATCTACTAGTGGATACCCAATATTATAATGATTATCAACTTATTCATCCCGAACTCTGCTAATTATTTTAGATTTTTATTGTTTTAGAATGTCCCTCAGTTCAGGGTCCCTTCTAGCAAGAGGCCTGCTTTAACATCTTCCTTTGACCTCGGTCCTTGGCCATCGTTAGCCAATTTGATTCTACCGCGAGTAGCTTACTTACTCTTTAGTTCGTCTTCCTACCTTTATCTGTGCATCTTCAAAGTCGCTTGCGTAACTATGACCTCTTATGAGAGAGAGAAAGAAAATATAAAAGTGGACGTGATAGAAAAAGAGCCATTTATTAAATTTTAGGCTCCACCAGCCGGCTGTGCAAGCTAATTTGTATGGTACTTTATTGTATCGTGACACGTAAACATATTTGCGGAATGATCCTTCTGTGCCTGGAAGGTCGTCATCATCATAAATCGATCGCCAGCTCACTACTGAGCACATATGACAACCTCCCTGGCGCAGTGGTGAGCGCTGTGGTCTTAATAGTGGGAGGTCCCGGGTTCGATTCCTGGCAGGGGTTTGGAATTTTATCATTTCTAAATTTCTGGTCTGGTCTGGCGGGAGGCTTCGGCCGTGGCTAGTTACCACCCTACCGGCAAAGCCGTGCCGCCAAGCGATTTAGCGTTCCGGTACGATGCAGTGTAGAAACCAAAGGGGTATGGGTTTAATAAAAACTGCCATACCCCTTCCAGGTTAGCCCGCTATCATCTTAGACTGCATCATCACTTACCACCAGGTGTGATTGCAGTCAAGGGCTAACTTGTATCTGAATAAAAAAAAAAAAAAAAAAAAAAAATATCTCTTCCCAGAAGGCCTGGAAGGTACTAAGTATTCTGTACTACGAGTGAAAGACTATCGACTGATATACCTACCTATACCTACACTATGTCGCAAGTAGGCCACATCACCCTCACATTAGTTTAACGTATAACAATTTCCCATAATAGATCAATCACTAAATACATCAATACACAAGCAATCACTAAACGCCAAACTGTCTGGGCGTTCGCCCCACAAAAACTAAATTGCCTGCCACCAAACTTTGAATGGGGACACCCGGGTGACACGACCGTAGTCCGTACCTCTATTCAGACCACTCTATAATGGTGTAGGGGAGGAATCATTACGCCTCTGATTGCTGCAGTTTGCGTGTATTGTAGCAATTGTGATACCTGTGCTTTGTTGCAATTGGTATTCGTTGATTGTGATCGGAATCGAGGTATTATTTTTTACAAAATCAAGATCCAAGTGTATTTTAATAAAAACTCGAAATTCCATAAATGACAAGAAAAAGCGGTGATAGGTGGTTAAGACGTTGGTGATAGGGGTGGTGCATTTTAAGCAAAATTAACTACATATCACTTGCTTTAACGGTGAAGGAAAACATCGTGAGGAAACCTGCATGCCTGAGAGTTCTCCATAATGTTCTCAAAGGTGTTTGAAGTCCACGACAATCCGCGCTTGGCTAGCGTGTTGGACTTTGGCAAAAATTCTTTTTACACTAAGAAGAGACCGGTGCTCTGTAGTGAGCCGGCTATGGGTTGATCATGATGAAGTCTATAGCACGTGGCGTTGTGTTTTCGTCTATCCTGGCTGGCTGGACTGGTGATGATGATGATGAATGTCAAAGAACCGTCCGTCCGTCATGGCTCGTCAGTGACCATCTTTGACATTTAAAGAGATGGTGCGTACCTACAGTTATAGTAATTTTGCAACTGCAACAACTACACATCTAGTCTACCTATTTAGTAAATTTTATGTAGGTACTAGGTACTAAATGTAAAGATATTATGTAGGTAAAACTCAAGTATTAGGCCTAATTCAAAAGGTTATATTTTTATAAACGGAAGAGATAGTAGGCAAAGGAATTTGAATTGGCATTTTTTTACTGCTGTGTAAAAATGAAAAAAAAAAACCTAATCAACCAAAACGGTTTTTCTTTCTACAATGAAGTCGATCTCAATTATTAGCAAATCACAATCGCGTCGGTAGGGTCGATACGTCATGTTAGTGACAACTAGTTACAGAGTAATAACTACAATATCTGCTCTTGCTTATATCAAGTGAAAGTGATAACGAAAGACAATCTTACACTGATGACTTTGATTTTTTTAAAACTCCATAAGGTATGAAAATGTGACTCTCAAGTCTCGACTATATCCATGCAAAAATCAAGCCGATCCGTTGTCTTAACACTTCTATACCTATTTTGTATTAAAGTGCTGTATGCGATCAAAAAAAATGTGATAAGATGTGTATTAAGGCTCACGCACATTGCAGAGTGCGGCGGTCCGTAGTGCACGGCATTGTATAAAATTGCGTCATATCATGCTTAACACTATACCTACAGTGCGGACTGCCTGTAGTGAGCGATGGTTCATAGAACATGTACGAAAGTGATGCAGATTGCAGAAGGGTTTTTGCGTATGTGCTGCGGTGTGGCCCGCCCTTATGTTATTAGCCTAAGCCTTTATAGGGCAAGACGAAAGGGAGAGCCCTTTGTGACATTTGCCATAATCTACGCGATTCTTAGGAGCTATTACTGCTATGACAACAAAGCAGAACATAGTCCTGAACATTGTCCCGCGGATTACTCCCCTCCCCTTACATTACAATACAAATCCGTTTCTTAAAGAACACAGATGAATAAAGCTCTTTGTGCTACCTAATATAGGTAGAATAAACTAAAGTAATAGCTTATTTTGCTGTGAGGCAATGAGGTTGTTATGCGGTGAAAAATGTTATTTTTACTTTTTTCTGTTGGTTGGCTCATTTGTCAGAAGTTTAACGACCTTTTTCGAAGGTTTGATTACTTTTGTATGGAATAAAATTAACAGCAATTTTATCGATAAACAGTCAAACTAATAAAAATATTTTGTTAAATCTTTTTTTTTTTCATTTCATTTAAGCGCGTTGCGCGATTTTGGTATAGGTAAAAAGTTTAGGTCGAATTACCTACCTACTGACATGCTAAAGGAAGTCGGAGTTCTGATAAATGTAAAAACTAAACTAATTTTAATGCTTTAATTTACAAATTATGAAATTTAAATTTTTGATAAGTTATTACTTATCAAAAATTTAAATAAAAATTTAAATTAAACTGTATTCAGTTAATTTATAAATATTAAAAAAAACCAGTGTTTCAAGTTTTCACTTCTGTTGCCATTTTTTAAGTAGTACTACATTAACTTTCTCAAAAAGTCTGAAAGCTTTACTGCCTAATTAATGTTGTACGTAAAACCTTAGAAGTCACGTTTTAAAGGAGTCGGCATCTTTCTGAACATGTTTTCTAACAAGTCAAGCTTTTCCTGCACACGAGGCTGACTTTTCAAGAGTCTCCTTTTAAAACGCAAAGAGAAAAAAGCTGAACGATCTCGCATAAGATTAATAGCATTTCCTTAAAGTCTGACAGTTTAAGATACGATCGTAAGATTTTTTATGTCATTAAAAATGTATTATATTTTTAGATTAATTTTTATGTCAATTAAAAAGAGTAAGTATATGCATATTACTTGATATTATAGGTATCCTAAAATATCAGCAACAGACTATTATTGCCTCCAGTAACTTTATATCTATGTCTAGGGTTTCTTTCTTAATCTGTAATACATATAGTAGGTATATATAATACCTAACATAACTCCGAAATCCGTCTATCTGTATATTCGTTTATAACTTCTAAACTTCTTTGTACATTTCGATGCAGTTTTGACCATCATTTATTATATTTTCTCAAGTTTTACATAGAACGTGAACGAAATCTGTGGAAGCTGCTAAAAGTAAGTGTTAAAATAATAAAATTTGTATATGAATGAGAAGTCAATTTATTTAAATGTAATTTTATTGTATTTCTTTAATGTAGGTAATTTTTATAAGAAAAAACTATCTTTCATCTCTCAGACTATTTATTTAAAACAGGTAACTTTCCTCTCTCGGGTGGAAATTGGAAATTGAAATAGAATCGGAACAAGTTATTCGAATACGGTTTACGATGTACGTCTAATGTAATTAATTTTATTTTTGACTAGATAATACCAGCGACTTCATCCGCGTGGACGTTTCGGTTTTTTAAAATCCCTTGGGAACTTTTTAGTTTTCCGGGATAAAAAGTAGCCTATGTCCTTTCCCGGTATGCAAGCTATCTCTGTACCAAATTTAGCCGAAATCGGTTGTACGGATGGGCTGTCAAAGGCTAGCAGACAGACAGACAGACAGACAGACACACTTTCGCATTTATAATATTATTAGTATATTAGTATATTAGTATTAGTATGGATGGATTACAGTTTCAGTATACAAGACATACACCATATCACCGTATTTCGTTTCCATGAAAGTTTTAGTAGCTCAGACATATTTTTGTACTAGCTTATGCTCGCGACTTCGTCCGCATGGACTACACAAATTTAAAACCCATATTTCACCCCCTTAGAAGTTGAATTTTCAAAAATCCTTTCTAAGCGGATGCCTACGTCATAATAGCTATCTGCATGCCAAATTTCAGCCCGATCCGTCCAGTACTTTGAGCTGTGCATTGATAGATCAGTCAGTCAGTCAATCCTTTTATATATTTAGATGGGGTAGGTAGGTAGCTAGCTAAAAATATTTACGCAGTAAAATTTATGGATGAAATTTACACTATTAATAATCAAATTTTAAAACGAATTTTAAACACGATTATTATCGGTCCAGACTGTCATCGATCATAATTCAATATTTAGTCAATTTTTTTAACTAAATCGACACCAACCCTCGAGATGTGATGCGATTGCTCAATTGGCGAGAAATTGCGACGGGGGTAAGCTTGCGGAAAATTGGAGATATCGTTAATATTCACCCGAAACCGGTGGTTCACGTGGCGACTACAAATAACGAGTAGCAGCCTCCGTGAATTTATGCTCTGTCGTTTTAAGTGATGTATAGCCGCCCTGAGATATCGACGCATCTCAAGTAACTCCTAACGGATCCTGAACACGGTGGTGGATAGCTGTCTATATTTAAATGCCAGATCGAAGAATGTTTGTGATGATTTGAATCAGTCTACCTCCCCTACATCTTAAGGTAGAGCTGAAGCTGATAGGATATAGAGATACATAATAATGAATACACTATTTAATAAAATAAAGAAATGAGATCTTTCATTAAATTTATCTGAATTGCACGTAATATAGGTACCTACCAGAGGCAGTTACAATGTTTATCAAATTAGTGAATCGGTCTAATAATTTTTGATGATTTACAAATTAGAATGTTATACAAGGACGATAAATAATTTAATATCAAAGTCTTAGGTTTAAATTCAAAGGTGTGCCAAACGTCAAAATCGGTTAAAAGGATGCGCCGAGAGTCAGACAGACACACTTTCGCATTTATAAATCTTATTATTAGTATGAATTCAAAAAAAATTAAGAAGAAAAATATTCCGGACATTACTCAACCAAAACGTTAGAAATAACCAAAGCCGACAACCCGGAATGATAAAATAAATCACATTGCTACTAAGTTCTTTATAGACTTGGCATGCATTGAAAATTGGGTAAGTTGTTGCATAATTTACGAGTAACACGGTAGAAAGGAAATATACTAACGTGGGCACCATAAATTATATATATCTTGACAAGCAAGGCGCAGGTAATTTTAAGTAGTTTTCTGTTGATGTAACGCCTACTAGGTATATATGGGATCGTGCCAACACGCTACGCGGCACGCACTTTTAAAATTACAAAAATAGCGCGCAACAAACACGATTTAAAAAAAATATAAATACCGAATGTTCAATGGGCATCCACAGTTGGACTGAAGTCAAAAGTTAGACATTTAAGGTCATAGCTCATTAGAGCCACCCGGCACCCGACTCACTACATCAACTCCATAACATGTCAGCGGATCGCTTCGCTCGGAGTTGATACAATGAGCGTATGTCCATAGAAGTCCATATT
The DNA here is from genome assembly GCF_902806685.2 of Maniola hyperantus. Lineage (NCBI taxonomy): Eukaryota > Metazoa > Arthropoda > Insecta > Lepidoptera > Nymphalidae > Maniola > Maniola hyperantus. The sequence continues at coordinate 9,423,989 of NC_048548.1, read as the reverse complement.
ATAAAAAATACTAACCGCGCGATTTCGAAGTCGGGTGCCAGGTGGCTCTAACGAGCAGGCCACGTGCATCTATACTTCACGCCTCCTATGTTATACATAGACATATTATCGTCGATTCAGGATCAAACCGAGAGTTCTCTCACTCTAGTTTCTGGTAGGTATGGATCTATGTAGAGTGGGTGGACACCTTAAACTCTAAATAAGGAAATATTCCGGTCATGTAGAGCCTCCTTGTTAGCACGCGCGAAAAGTACCGAAAAATCCTCTTCCTGACACCGCCTATTTCTTTCAAAGCAATTTTGGCATGCTACTAGAATTTCGCTGAGCTTACAGTGAAGAGTGATTTTTAAACGACAAAATATTGTATGAATCACATGTACATTGTCTTTTTATAACTTTATTTTGTCGAAATTTAATTAAAAAACATTAGTAAAAATTATTATTACACTAGCTGATGCCCGCGACTTCGTTCGCGTGGATAATAGGTTTTTAAAAATCCCGTGGGAACTCATTGACTTTTCGGGATAAAAAATAGCTTATGTGTCAATCCAGGGCATAATCTATCTTCATTCCAAATTACAGCTAAATCCGTCCAGTAGTTTTTGGGTGAAAGAGTAACAAACACAAGTTTTCACACACACACAAAAACTTACGCCTTTATAATATTAGTGATGTGACACCATTACCTACAAAGTTAGAGCCAAAACAAAAATGCAAAGGCGTAATATTACCTAGCGCGAGATGGCAATCGAGGTGGGGACGCCCCGCACACCCGCACATCCCCCGCGCTAACCCGGTGCAGGATAGCGCGGATGACGTGCGGTTGTGCAGGGCGTCCCCTCATCTTATACCCCGATTGCCATATCGACCTGTCGCAAACTATAAATACTTCTTCGCCGAAAACTCAATACACGATTAAAAGCTAGCTTCAAGAAGGCTTCAAGTTGTTATAAAGGGGCATACTTTTTAAGCACTTTGGTATTCTTTATATTATTACAAATTGTAAACACAACGTGAAGTGTAGAAGGAATGACATTTCACAAGTAAGAAAATCTGCTTGAGCGAGAGGGACTGAGAGGGCCACGCTAGTTGCAAATCTGACATATCTGTGTATCAATGTAACAATAAAAGTTTATTATAATATAACCATAGAATTAATAAGTACTTACCCTAAGTACTATATAGTCCTTGTTCTGAGGTTACCATCATTGCCGATATGCTCAAAAGGGCTAGAACCCAGAGCCGTAAAACCAGTTAAATCATTGCTGATTCAAAAAAGCTAGAACCCAGAGCCGTAACACCAATAAAAAAATGCCTTTTAAATGTATTTTTACGCCAATAGCTATTACGTGCATGGCCTCCCTTATCTTGTAACGATGACGCCTTCGAAAAGCAAAATGTTATCAGCTGTGAAAATGTCACGCGTAATACTAAAAGTTTAGGGCTTTCAATATACAGTACCTATAAACCTTATTCTTTTCTTCTACAATGATTTTATAAAACCGGCCAAGTGCGAGTCAGACTCGCGCACCGAGGGTTCCGTACTAAAGTCGTATTTTATCGTCATTTTGCACGATAAATCAAAAGCTATTATGCATAAAGACAAATAAAATCTATTGAATGTACAGGTAAAGCCCTTTCATATGATACCCCACTTGGTATAGTAATCTTACTTTATAAGTTGAAAATACTAATTTATTTGTTCAAAACACTTTTTAATTTTTTTGTGATTTAAAAAAAAATTTAAACTTAAAAATAAAAATTCTCTGCGATGTAGATACATCATTAGAGCAGTTGGCAATTAAAGTTGATTAAACAATTCTATCTTGATTAGATTCCTAAAAAGATCTGTTCAAAATCCAGCAGTGCCAGCAGATCAAGCTACTAATTATTATCAAAAAGTCGCTGCAAAGGCCACGAGAAATATGGGTAGGTATAATATATAAACCTAGAAAGTCTTTATTGCAACAAACAAGAAATTAAAAACAACGTATGAAAATGCGGCCTTATTTCTATAAATAGTAGAAGAGTATTATACTTACTAGATAATATAAGGGATGGTTACGTGATCTTTTAATAATTTGAAAGTGATTCAGAATTCCACTAATTGCAATAATCAAATTTTTTCATTTGTTTTTCATTTTAAAACATTCCCAATCCGATACAAACCGCAAAACAGAGGATATGGATATCACCCGATCTGCTGAAGCTGAAAATAATTACGTAATCGCTCGCAAAAATTACTAGTTAATGTCGTTTAAATTTACGACTTTTTGTGGCTTCAAATAAATTAAATCAGGACTGGATACGGGCCTATAATTAGGTTAAGATTATACTTACTTCCTTATACCGCTAACGCTTTTGAGATATTTAGGAGCTATTTAAATTCGTCCGATCAGTTAATTCATACTTCCATGTTAATATTATACCTAAACTAGCTAATGCGCGCGACTTTGTCCGCGTGAACTACACAAACTTCAAACCCCTATTTCACCCCCTTAGAGGTTGAATTTTCAAAAATCCTTTCTTAGCAGATGCCTACGTCAAAATAGCTATCTGCATGCCAAATTTCAGCCCGATCCGTCCAATAGTTTGAGCTGTGCGTTGATAGATCAGTCCGTCAGTCAGTCACCTTTTCCTTTTATAATATATTTAGATGTGAAAGTACGTTTGACTGTCTGTTAACTTTGCAACCAGCAGTACAGTTTTGTCCATAACTTAATAACAACGACTTGCAGGTCTTAATCTCGTTTTCGAAAACGTCTCAAACTCTCAAACTATTTTCACAAAATTTCCGGGTCAGGAGCGTTTGGGGTCTGCAATTCGATAAGTCAAGGTTCCAACTACGAGGAAATTACACTTTAGGCCTCTCAAGAAGCTTAGCTAACCATATATTTAGAGTTTTGTATTTACTTTATTACACTTTGTATGTGTTTGTTCTTCTTCTTAATTTGCTTTAGTTTGACTAAGTAAAAAAAGATTTGTTGTATACATAACTTAATTCAATACTCATCAGGAAATCTATACAGATATTCCTGGTGAGATTAAAATTGGTAAGTACATACATAATAAATAAATTTTAAAGAAAAGAAGTGCTCAAACCTCTTAATTAGATGTTAAATTATTTAAATATCATAAATATACTTTCAAAAATATCAATAAGAAAATGACTCCTTATGTTGTCTCGTCAAACTATGTTGATATTATTTAAATATCATAATTAACATGCTTAAAAATTCGGAAATCGAATAAAATGATTTATCACACAGCCAACGAAAGAGATTTTTTTGAAAAAAAATTGTGGTTGATTTTTTATGTTTACATCGAGTTTGTTATATTAGGTATATTTTTATGAACATAGAGTGTAGAGATTTACACGTTTGTCCGAATTTCTAGCTACATTTATCACATCACAATGTTTTCTCTCGTTTCAGTTGGACTGTTATAGTACTGCAGTCATTTCAGACAATGAAATTTTGCTATTCTTCGTTACATTTTAAAACTGTATAATGTTGGAAAACAGCTATAGAATTGCTAATGGTATTTTCGTAGTGGAAACTAAGTCAATTGAGTTGTCCCCTATCCAATAGGGTATCTCACTTTCATTTATTAGCGGGGAGAATGGATGGCCGTCTACGCCTGCATTAATAGTATCAGGCTACCCTCTATGTTTCTTTTTATATTGCTTAAACCCTTAGTGACGCAATACTTTCGCTAACTTATGTTTGCACCACAATGTTTTCTTTATTTTCCTTTGTTCGCTGTTTGGGAAATACGAACCAGTCAGTAGGTAGGTACTTTTGTAATAATATTTGAACAACATCATACCAATAAATGATTTGATAAATACCTACTGGTGCAAGTATTGTTCGTTCATCATATTATGTTGGTACCATTGCATATCACACAATAATAAGCCCTAATTTCTAAGGAATAAAGCAAACAAAGCAATGGTGCCAATATATTCTCACGCGTCAAGTTACTGAACGGATAGTATTGCAATTTTACTACTTACTAATTATAGAAAGTTTGGATGTTTATCACTCCTTTCAGACACAAGGGCTAAACTGATTTGGCTAAAATTTTAATGAAGACAGCATTATACCCTTAATTAGCACATAGGCTACTTCAATATCGGAAAATAAAAGAGTTCCCTAGCGATTTTCAAAAACCTAAACCACCATCTAGTAAAATAATTAAATTATTAATTTTATTCAGTCAGATTTTTTATTATTCCATCAAAATATATTATATAAAAAAAGGTCGTCAAGGTAGGGAAAAGATAGATAAGTAGGTACATACCTACTTACCTAACCTAAATCCTTAAGTTTGACTATTAAAATTTTTGAATTATAATTTTTATTAGCAGATTTAATCCAAAATAATTTTGAATCCACAACATGGATTTTTGTAATCTCAACAGACATTAGCTAAAGAAAAATATTTTGCTAAGTAAAACTTGGCAAATTCTGTTATTTTTCATACAAAAGCCGTAATTTCCCATTGAATTGTAAAGCAGAACACCCCCGGATTATCCGATTAAAATAAACAGCAATAACACGGCAATTGGTCTGTTAACGGCCGCCCAAACTGCTGAACAATATGTTAGCAATTGAGTAATGCAACAAAAACACCCCACATTTACCGGCTAAGTAAGGCGGCTCACACACCTACGTAGCCAAGGTGGCCAAGTTAACACACGGTATGTACTTACCTAATAGTAACCATAAACTATTCTTATTTCTAATCAGCCCCCCGATTGTGTAAGAATAACAATTTCATCGCTATCGCAATCGTCAAGAAATTCTGCCATTTGATTGGTTGATTCGCTGTTTACATTTTTTGACAGCCAATCAAAGGGCAGAATTTCTTGACGATTACGATAGCCATGAAATGGTTAGTCTTACACAATTGGGGGGCAGAGCTCATGTTAACGTCTATAAGCGGAATTGATCTCATCAGTATTGACAAAATAATATTATGTTACTTTTGTTGAATCAAATAAGTAGAATACTAGCAGTTAGTTTACCCGAATTTCAATCGTGACAATGGATGGATGCTACCCTCAGCGTGGAAACCGCTTTTTGACGCTAAGACAAGGGCATCAGTCGTGGGACGGGACACCATTATCTTCGCGTGCCTGGATTTCGGTGACGGTTCCAGTGATGAAGAACAGCAGGAACTGTCGGGAGACGATCGGCAGCTGTCTCCCCCACCCCAGCCACCCTCACAACGGGCTCTACGGGCAGCGGCACGTGCGTCCCGCAGTCAAAACCGCGGCGCGTGCGCGGACGGACTCCCTTGAAAAAGGACCCCGGATGGGTTCGAAACTAGTCGGGCTAACGTCGACTACAAACGTGAGTAAGCCGGGACAGATAGTATTTATAATGACACTAGTTATTGTAAAGAAAATGTACATATAGACTTTCACAAATAAAAGTCTATGAAAATGTACAATGAAATTGCAATAAATTGTAGGTAGAGATCATAAAGTAATTTTAAAATGGAAAGAGTAATTTGGTAGAGATGTTCAATAATTAGGCAAGTCTTTTAAAGAGTTCTTAAAAATGCTGGTATTTTCGAATTTCAAAAAGGGAAAGAAGGGTAGCAGGCAAATGTCAAAACGTCGTCATTTATACTTAACTGTAACTTTGTGATCACATTGTGCTACTTCCTAATGTGAAACGACCTTTAGCTCGGCGTTTATATCCATTAAGGACTCTTCCGACATAACGGGTAATCATATTCCGGGCAGACCCGGCATAAATCATGAGGGCAAAAAACGCGACTAGACTTAACCATAACCGGAGTTTATTGTAGGCTTTATTACTGACATGTGCCTAAACATCGTCTTATACATATAAGTAGTTAAAGTGAAACAGGAAGTTTATTTATTAAGTAGATACCTACCCATTTTTCGTAAATTTTTTGATTGATAGAGCATGTTTAATTAAAGTTAAGACTAAGATATAGAGCGCGCACGCACACACACGCACACACACACACACAAACACAGATAAACACGGTAAACAGAATAATAAGAAGGTCAAAATGTAAGCAATTATTACTTTTCCATTTACTTGTATAAAGATCTTACAATATTATCCAGGCAACAAAAAAAATACTAAAACGATTTCAGTACAAAAATATAACATAATAATCTCGGTAATAGAAGGCGTCAAATTCTTTTTAAGACTTATTGGCATGTTCTTGAAGACTTATTTCGTCGGAAATATAAAAGCTAAAAGCATAGATGGGAACTCGAGGCTTATGTCTGAACAGGAAACACTGCTTACATGATAATATACTTTAATGTTTCCACGTGGCTGTGAGAAAACACAGTGACACTAATATTTATTTATGACATACTTAATATCAGCAAAATAGTATTTAGGGGCAATATTTACGGAAAAAGTGACTTCGTAAATGTGATTTTAGGAGCTTTTATTATTTCGAGTCGGTATTTTCATTAATCATCATTTCATACTAGATGATGCCCGTAACTTGGTCTACTTAGATTGAATTAGGTACCTATTCAAAAATTCCGTGGAAATCATTTTCCATCATAAAAAGTATCCTGTTTGTGTCCCGGATACAGTGGTACATAATGCACAAACATCAAAATTGCTTAATCGGATGGGCCAGAAAAGCTCAGACAGAAGACCAACATTTAGACAGAAGAGTGTGAGAAATAAAATAAAAATAAAATAAAAATCTTTTTTATTCAAATAGACTTTTACAAGTACTTTCGAATAGTCCGATGCATCTACTACTGGTTCGGAAGACAGATCTGTTTGTCTACTTATCAGTTTTCTGTCAGTATTTACAAAATTAGTATGGACAGAGTGAACTAGAGTGAGGGGAATAATTTACAGTTCGTGGCAGAAAATATTGCACATCAAACTTCAGAAAAAGATAACGGTTTAGTAGAGTGTTGTCCCTGTCGTTGAGGCCGACAAACCGACACATAGTTTCATAGTTTAAAAACCTAAATCCTCCGCGTGGATTTAGGTTTTTTAAAATCCTGTGGGACCTCTTTGATTTTCCGGCATAATACGTATTTTGATTTCCGGAAATCTTTGATAGAACATCAAAGATTTCTGGCACCAAAATAGCCTAAGTCAAATAGCCGAGATGCAATTTATCTAATGTTAGACGGATAAAAACTAGGTGATTGTATTATCTGTGGCGTGCTCTGCGGAGTAGCGAATCTATGGGAAACGTCACTCTAAGATGGCGCGTGGAAAAAGGTGTTTGCTCTTGTGTTGATATAAATAATAATAACTATGTGAACAGTGAATAAACGCCTTCTAAAGTATATCAAAATGGTTTTCATTCTAATACTAAGTACAAAATTTTGCCAAAATCAGTTAAACGGATGGGCTCTGAAAACCTAGCAGAGAGACCTTTTGAAAGAAAGAAAGAAAGAAGAAGGAAAATACGTTTATTTACATAACTGTGCCACACATCACATCTTACTTAAAACTAAGAGCTAGTTTCGGCGCTTCTTCCACCTGAGAACAAGCAAAAGAAGCGCCGGAACCAACTGTCACTGTGTAACATTTGGATATTGTATAATATTAGTATGGATTTAATTTTAGATCTTGGTGATGATTGTGATGATAAAATAAATTGACCTTAATGCTACTGGAATAATGTAAACTAACCATTGCGGAAAAATCTAAGAAATATTTTTCTTATTTAACGACCGCAACGAGCTTAGTGCGCGGTCTTATCATATTCCGCTAATGGACAAAAGTGGAATGGTCGAGACAGGAATAGAACTTTATAACGTGATTCTAAGACGGGATTTGAACACGTTCATGTTAATGCAATGCATGGACTGGGAATTTCCTTTTCATAATATTAAACGAGAGTTATACATAATGTAGCTTGAAATTCTCTTTGATAATAGTTTCCTTTTATGAGTATATAAAAAACATAGTTTTGTGGTAGTAGGAGAACCTATATTATGTGAAATCTCAAGTTTTAAACACAGTGGTTTGAGCTGTACTTTGATATGTGAGTTTCTCCTTTTTATACTTAACTAACTACTAGATGATGCCCGCGGCTCCGTACGGGTGGGTTTAAATCTTGAAAAATCGTTTTGATTTTCTGGGATAAAAAGTACCTACTTCACTTCTACATTTCCGATATGCAAGCTCAAAGCAAGCTATGTACCAGATATGATGCCCACAAATTCATCCACTTGGATTTAGGTCTTTTTAAATCCCGTGGGAACTCATTGATTTTCCAGGACAAAAAGCCCTATGTCGTTACGTCAAAATCGGTTAAATGGATGGGCTGTATATTATCGTAGCAGATAAACAGACAGACACACTTTCGATTATTTTCCTTTTAACTGATAATTAAACTTAGGGGCTAATGATGAGCTTAGCTATAAATAGACTATTATGTTTCATACTACCTATTGATGTATTTTACACACCTCTCACAACATCATGCGCAGACATCTTTGGTGGAAACACAGTCTAAAACGCATGAGGTAGGCATAGATAGATATGGTCAATGGTGCCGTGTCTCGTGTCATGTCAAGGCATCGCACGTACCTAATGCTAATTTGAACCACTGTACCTGTCCGAAACTCGTAGGTATGTGTACATGTATGTAACTGGCCTTAGCTAATACCTATTGGAAATGTTATTCGAGGCAAATATTACGATAGGACACTTGTGTGACTATTAAATCTAAATATATAAAAGGAAAACGTGACTGACTGACTGACTGACTGACGCACAGCCCAAATTACTGGACGGATCGGACTGAAATTCGGCATGCAGATAGCTATTATGACGTAGGCATCCGCTAAGAAAGGATTTTTGAAAATTCAACTCCTAAGGGGGTGAAATAGGGGTTAAAAATTTGTGTAGTCCACGCGGACAAGGTCGCGAGCATAAGCTTGTTAATAATAATATAATAACAACAATGATACCATTCATCGAGCAGCCGCGGTTTTCCTCTCGTGAACATTTTGAAAAATCTGGTCTTATTCTCTGCAAAATTTCACCTTTATAGGTCCAAGGGTATGAGTGAGTCAGAACTTTTTTTAAATCTATTAACAATCTACCTGTATACCTAGCTGTTTAGTATAATAAAGATAAACATAAATAACAGATTAGATCCTATCTATTTAATACTGATTTACCAAGATTCAAAAATTATACTGTTAGTTTGCAAAACAAATTGTCTGCAATGCATCATAGATATAAGAATCTTTAACTAAGTAGGTAGGTATGTGTTAGGAATTTATTTGATGGTTCTTTAAATTGCCTTTATGAATCATGGATACAGTCATATCTACATAACAAATAATCACTCTCATAATGCTCTCATAGCATACTAGACTCATCCCTCGTCTAGAAATGAATAGGTTGCATCGTAGGGATGGTTACTTTTTGTTCCCGGAAGTGTAAAAGTTCCTAAGGGATTTTTGAAAATCCTAGTTGTGGGCATAATCTAGTAGGTACGTATGTCGTATGTATATAAAACCAGTATATAAATAGTAATATACAGTTCAAATACCTACTTGGGTGTAGTAACTTTAAATTATGCATATAGGTAGTTTTTCTCTATATCGTAAACTACCACTAAGAAAGGATTTTTTGAGCTCCGCGGACGAAGTAACAGGCATAAACCAGTTGCTTATAAGATTACAAAGAATATAGAAAAATTGTAAGAAATAATATCAAAAAGAATAACCGCAGCTATCGAAAATTCACATCACAAGCTTTAAGCCATTGGTAAAAAAATCATGAAAGTCTTTGATCTGCAATATAAAATACGCAATGAATTCAAAGATTAAAGCCATCGTTTTGATGTCGGTTATGAATACTTTGATTAAATGATTACAATTGTAGATAAAGGTAATCTTTTATTGGTAGAATTTCGACTGTGAACTAGCAACATGTCCTTAGATCTGAAAATTTTGACGATTTCACTTTCCACTAGGTACCTAAGTATTTTGTATTCCACAGTGTCGCATGGTTCGAGACAAGATAACATATTGGTGCAAAATTTTGAAAAACACGTACACTAGCGAGGTTTCACCACATTGACAGGTGTATACAATCCCTACTTAACTGAAGAAAACAAGTTTTTTCCTTCATCCAGTAAAGTTGTTATAAATGAGATAGTAAGTAGCTAGTTACCTAAAGTCTGTTCGCTGACGTGTCGCTACACCCGCAGGCACACTTAATATTTTGCTTATATTATGTTATTTTTCAATGCGTTTGATAAATAAATGTTTACTATTCTAAGAATAAAATAGAATACTATATTACTCTTATGGTTATTGTAATAAAATACGAATATAAATAATAAACACAAGTTGGGTAGCGACACTATGTTAGTGAACAGACTTTACCGGTTACCAGTTTAGTATAGTCGATATACTTATTGAATCATTCCAACTGTTTGCAAGAATACAACACTAACATACGAAATGTATTTATAAAATTTCAAATGCACCAGTCTATCCCAGATAATGGTCCTCCATCACCGCTAGTTTTGAATACGCATTTTAACAAGCTCAACCTACGCGTGCTAATCGGATCTAGGCGACGCGACGTGACGCGTTGCGATGCATGGACGATTAGTGATTACGCACAAACACTAATTGTACCGATACAATACAATCATAGACAATACAGTTCATACTAATACCGCTATTCAATATTCAGCACCGATTGGTTAATGTTTGGCTCAACTAATTAAATGCTAATACGTGAATAATTGATATTCGACGCAGTGGACATTGAATATTTTAATACGAAAAATTACCAGACGAAATACCAGTTATAAATATTTATAAACATAACACATAGCCATAGCCATTGGAGAGCATAAATATTTTGTGCTGAGGCCTAGTTGGGGGAATTTAATATTGAGGTGACAGTGAGGTGAGACAAATTATTATGTAGAGTTTGTCCATCACCGAATTATAACGTTCTTAAACGTGACGCCTTTGAATGAGAATCAAATCACGACGTTTCATCAAATCATCACGATCCGTTTACGATTATACCATATTTTATTTTATAATTTTTATGATAGTGCTTTTACCTACACTTCAAGGAAATTTCTAAATAATTTTAAATACTATATTATGTTCATATTACTTGGTGTATAAAATCGTTCTCGTTGTTGAATAAGACAGATGATACACAGTAATCACAATCACAATGATAAGACAGATTGCCATCTTTGTTACATATAACAAAGATGGCAATCTAGGAATGTGACCCAAATGCGTTAATTTTATTCATTCCATTTTTTATAATACTTACCTACCTACATGTTATAAAATCTAACTGAGTAGATTTACATTTACAGTTGGCTGACCTGAAAAGGCACAGAATAGGGAGTGGTGAAAATATCTAAGGGAGGCCTTTGCCCAGTCGTGAGCCAGTGCAGGCTAATTGATAGGTGAGATTGTAAAAATAATAGTCGGTCATGATTAAATAAAATATTTAAGCCAACGTATATTGCAAAGGGTCTCTTAATCGGTTATATTTAATGTAAATATTATCGTAAAAATAACAATGAAATCAATAGGAACATGTTGAATTTTACCCTAGTTGTTTGGCTTTTAGCCTAAAATTTGTTTTCAACAAAATTATGCACAATTAATGAGAAACAGGAGAAAATAGTTATTGAGATATCTACGCTACCACTGCACCCATCTATTAGAGGAATAATACCACTAACAAGAAACAACTATCTTAGAGCCAAGATATGCAGGAAGCTTTCGATGTAATTTGCTATTCCAGTTGTAACACAGATCTCGGCAATAGTTCAAACGGTTGTTTGATTGATCAAATAGAAACGCGTATTTCTGGTACCAATTACCAGTATGGTTTAGTGGAAATATCAATCGTCTAACTAATTTGCGAAATTCAAATGTATCTCGTACGATATTCTGAAAAGCGTTTACGTAAACCAGTTTTATTATTTTCACGTATCATCAATTATTGTAATCAGCAAAATGTAATATAAGTCTATTTTTATGCAAACAGTGCTATAATTCCGTGGTAGGTATACGAACTTAAATTTACTGGACTAAAAGTAGTGTACTTAGTTTTTCGGCTCAGAACATAGTGAAAAGGGTTACTTTTAGACCTGCCAATTTATTTGAACCGTGTGGATTTAGGTTTTTTTTAAATCCCGTAGGAACTCTTTGATTTTCCGATATAAAAAGTCCGTGTCCGTCCCCGGAATGAAGCTAAGCTAACTTTGTATCAAATTTCATTAAAATCGGTCAAACCTATGGACCGTGAAAAGCTTGCAGACAGACAGGTAGACAAACAGACACACTTTCGTATTTATAATATTAGTATGATGCAGATGAGATAATGTATTATAATATGACAACATAATATAGAATCTTATACATATTTTAATATAAATAACCACCTATAACGTACATTTTATTAATATTCGGAATAATAATAAAGGAAAACAAAACAACTTGTCGGATAAGGGACCGACTTTCCGAACTTGTCGAACAAGCGATTTATTAAAAGGTTAAAACAAACAAACATGTGTTTTGAACAGCGTGAAGGGCGAAAAGCGAAGACTAATGGTTCAAACGTGTAAAAATACAATATATGATTTTCACTATACGTATACGTGAATAGATAACAATATGATCTAAGCTTAAGCAATATATGACTACTTTTTAATAAAAAGTAGTCTATGTCTAATGTTAAGTACTGACTAAAAGATACTAATCTAAAAGTGAACATCTTAAAAATTTACTTAAACAATGAAACTAACACTAAAACCTTAAAAAATATAATATTATAACTAAAATATATTATTAAAAGGAGTCCCTTTAAGCAAGGTTCCAAAGATACTGGCAGCGTTCCCCCTTTGAATTGCTAGGCTAATTCTTTGTCCGAGGTAGCTGCCAGCTCTTCGGTCTCCTGTGATGTCGACTAACCTTTTTGCTATTTCCTTAAAAAGTCTTATAACGCTAGGACCCCACGGACCAAGGGTCTCGACACCGAATGGGACAAATTCATATTCGGAGCCTAAACCCCGTATTAAAAGTAGTTTTATTACTATTTTTAGTTATACACTATTATTATTATATTAAAAACTATACTACTAGTTTTTAATAAAAAGTCACTTGTAATGTAGCCAGTTTTTATAAGTATTTTTCACGTATGTCACGCATTGAATTAAGAATCTCTTTATTTATAGATCTATGAAAAATAATATATTTTACATTTTTTATGAAATGAAAATAAATGATTTAAGTATTTAAAGTTACTCTGAAAGTTCTAAGCTAACTAAGATCTACGAAAAGAATGAATCAACCTGAACTGTGTACCTAAGTACACATTTCAGGTTAAGTCATTCTTTTTGTAGTGACTCTAGCTTCCTTATGTTCAGCAATCAGTAAAATACCCAACTTTTCAACTAAGGGATCAACTTAACAAACTCGACAAAGCGATCTAATAAAAGGTTAAAACAAACAAACAAACACATGTTTTAAACAACGAGAAGGGAGAAAAGCGAAGAGTAATGCTCGAAACGTGTCCAGCGACATTTAAATTGGAATTTTCTCACAATCCGCGCTTGTAATTTGGTTAGAGAGTGTATTTTCGGTGCAATCGTAATCGGGTTAAAGAGACGACCACCGCGTGCCGAGCCTACGGGCCATTGGATAACTCTTACTACTGACAGTCGAATTACTACGGACTATTGTGAACCTAAAACCTACTTTTTACCGTCGAAAACTGAGACAATACGTTTGCGTAAAAGGTTATTTGTGCATACTGCATTGTTAGCATTTTCGTCAAAAATTATTTTGATACGGTTCTTGCTGTACATAGTCCAGAACAATTTCTCAGACGTAATAGCAGTGCACACTGCGTAATAGTATACAGCGTGTAATGTGTAATTTATAATTTAAAACCAAAGCGATTTCCTTCAAGAGAAATGTAAGGAAGTACATAGTAGTAGACTGTAGCCTCACAATATACCTAAGTACGTATTCACAACAACATAGGTACCTACATACGCAGCAAATCTAGAAGTGTTTAAAAAATATAGAAGTTTGTTTGTTAGATTGTTTGTTGATGCCCCAACTAACTATGTGACAAAGCATCTGTGATGTTAGGTAGAGCAACTCGTAGTTGGAGGTTTGGAGCATCAAGGCTACTGAAGAAATATATTCTTAAGATATTTTTTTTCTATGAATAATTCACAAGGGATAAAAATCTATGCAAAATAATGTGCCGGTAAAAACTACTCGTAGGCTAGTTAAAAATACAAAATCACTGTCCAAGCGATACTGTTGATGACTATGAAACAAACGAGCCATTTAAATACTCCATTAAGCCCATGTCATTTAGTAGTCCATGTTAGGGGAACAGGCGACATGGACATCTCAAATTCTGTGCGCCGTCCGTTCACACGGACTGCATGGCAATACTGACCCGAACACGCGCCGGAATTTGTCCTTATTCACTGCCACTGTCCACCAAGAATTATGTATGTATGTATGTATGTATATTCTTTATTGTACCACAAAACACAAAATGACAGATTACAATAAAGAAATCTTAAAAAGTAGGTCTTAGAGTAATCGGTGTTATTGAATAAGAACATTGTGTGCGATTACTTTGAACTTTATGGATATGGCAACGTTTGTAAAGGATGTATTTGTATAGGCGTCTGTAGACATATTTAATACAGACCTGTTACCTAGAACACTAACTTTTGTCTTTCGTGACCCTAAATTTTGAGGATCTTAATAAAAGCTGAGGTAGCCTAATAGTTGTGATTGTTAGGAGTAAGTATAGAAATTTGTTGTTCATTTCGTGAAATGCCAGGATTTCACAGCTGTTTTATGATTGATAGTTGATCATTGGCAGTTAAGCCGAGCTGAAAATTCTCAACTCATAGGCCGAGGAACCATCGTCCACACTACACCAAACAATTTTCAGCTATTAGTACCAACCAAACACGGAAACACCTCGTTTGCTACGGGCTCTAGGATCAGGTTTTCAATTTGGACATAAAACAATGTTGTAAATTACAATCATACAAACCAATTCTGATTGAGGAGCATTTGAGCATAAGTACACAAAAAAATCATGAGCAACCGTAAAATTACATATTCAGTAGCTATGTAAACCGATGAAGCAGAAGTACCCAAAGCGTAAAGACGTTTTTTATCACTTCGGTCTACAAGGAAAGGCTCTAAAGCGGATATGCGGTTATTACTCACCTTTATAGGCACTAATATTGAATTATGATCATTCCAAGTACCCCGTACCCAGATTCCAATGATAATTGCGGGCAGAGTTAAAAGTTTGCCAAATTCAGAATACTTAGGCTTAGTACGATTTTACACATCTCAGCAACGTTGATAAATTCCGAATATCGAATAGCTATAACGTCAGAGTAAAATGAACCTAAACTCATTTGTTTTAAGTTTCCAGTACACCTGGTACGTCTGAATATGGTCATATTCAGACGAAGCCAAAATTGACTAACAGTTGGAAGTCCTAAAATGTACAACTTTAACACAAGGGCCTTCAAGGGCATTTCAATTTTACGTAATAATATTTCGATGCTCAAAATCTATCAACTTTGTAGAGATGAACAGTCGTACTAAGGGTGCCGATCGGAAAGAAAACGCGCGTTAAGGAACTTCAAATAATTTCTTAAAGGAAATTTTTACTTGCTCCAAATATTTTTGATTACTTTTAAGGAGTTCTTTAGTGAAATCTACGCAGTGACGGAATTTGATCAAGATTTTCCTTATTAGAGAGGCTCTTTTATCTAGTTAAATAAGGTTAGACGACGCCGCCTATGAAATGCGATACTCTAATTTTCCTTTTTAAACGTACCGTGAAAATCATCAATGTTTATACCTACGCATGAACGTTTTATATACTAAAAATTTACTTTAAAATATTATTGTTATAAGTAAGTAGTTAGGATTATTTTGGAATGAATAGTCCTTTAAATCCATTAATTAACAATCTGAATAAATTATTTGAGTTTGAAATTCGGTAGGTAATAGTTGATTCGGCGACGCGTAAGTTGCGTAAGTACTGTTACTGAAAAATGAAGAAAACCCATTTTTGTAAATTTTGACTTTGAATATTTTTTTTTTGCAAATGTGGGATAGATGGAGACATTTTACAATTAAATACATTTTATAATGGTGTTCCCAACATTCATACCAATTTTTAGCTCTATGCGAATTATTGTAACCTTGAATGTCTATTTTGACCGGGCTATTATAGTTGGCTCAAGAAAGAGCTCCGGAGGCTGGTGGAGTGAACATGTTTGCGCATAAGAATAGTTACTGTACTGCCGTCTGCTTACAGCTAGGCATCAAGAGAAAGAATGACAAACGAAACAATCGCGCGGCAGTATAGACATCTCCACCGGCAACCTTTTTTTTTAAATACAAATAAGCCTTTGACTGCAATCTCACCTGATGGTAAGTGCTGATGCAGACTAAGATGGAAGCTGGCTATAACCTGGAAGGGTTATGGCAGTTTTTATTAAACACATATCCCTTGATTTCTACACGGCATCGTACCGGAACGCTAAATCGCTTGCCGGTAGAGTGGTAACTAACCACGGCCAAAGCCTCCCACCAGACCAGACCAGAGAAAATTTAGAAATTATAAAATTCTAAATTTCTCCTGCTGCGAATCGAACCCGGGACCTCCCACTGCGCCAGGGCGATCGTCAATACCTTATAGATCTTACCCACTGCGCAGGTTCAAAGTTGGGTTTCTAAGAGGTTAGATTTTTAGGGTTCCGTACCTCAAAAGGAAAAACGGAACCCTTATAGGATCACTTTGTTGTCTGTCTGTCGGTCTGTAAAGAAACATACAGGGTACTTCCCGTTGACCTAGAATCATGAAATTTAGCATGTAGGTAGGTCTTGTAGCTGACATTAGGGGAAAAATCTGACAACCGTGAATGTTTTTTTGTGTGGTTATATCACACAAAAAAAATTAGATTGTAGTCATAAACTAATAATAAGGATTTTCAATTTTTGAAGTAAGATAACTATATCAAGTGGGGTATCATATGAAAGGTCTTCACCTGTGCATTCTAAAACAGATTTTTATTTATTTTTATGCATCATAGTTTTGAATTATCGTGCAAAATGTCGAAAAAATACGACTGTAGTACGGAACCCTCGTTGCGCGAGCCTGACTCGCACTTGGCCGGTATAACCAGATACCTATTTTCCATTTTAACTTTCAACTTCCCACAACATTATTACAATTAGGACAAGTAACACGTGAACACGTGGCATGGTCAACAAAAGCGACTTTGATTAATTTCTCGTTAGATTTATGGCTTTCATAAATCAATACAAGTGCAAATAAGTCGGCTGACCAATATTTACATTTGAATTGATTCGATAATAACTCTATATTTTCCTGTATATATTATCTACTACATGATATCCGTTACTGAATCCCCAAGGATTTAAGGTTTTATAAATTCCAAGGGTATTCGATTTTTCGGCATAAAGATAAAAATGGATGTGCTGTGAAAAGTCAGCAAACAGACACACTTACATTTATAATACTTATTAGTATGGAAGTATGGGTGGATTTAATTACCATATTGAACTTCTTACGTACCTATTTACGGATTTAATATAGGTCAGTATACTGTGGTAGGTATATTAATCTATTAAACTTAGTATATACATTTCGCTATTCAGTCTATTAATTATAGTAGGTCCTATAAAATATGCGTTTTCTACCTATTGATTTTTTAAAGCACCGTTATTAACACGAACATTTTTCACCATGCAATTTAAAATTAAACCTGATTCTGAACGTCCACCACTTACGAGTGTCTCTACATGGTTACTAAAGCGAAAACTGATTTACCGCTTCATATTCGCAATTAAAACTCCATATTACGAATATAAAGTTAGCAACATACACAACGCGCGACGGAGAGTTGTCTTCTAGAAGTTGTAATAAAAGGATCTGATGCACAGAGGTGAGTGAAGGTAGAATTTGAACTACGCAATCACGACGCGCGACGGCGACTTATTATACTTAGGGATACTTGTTCACTACCTACTTCGTATAAAAATATAGGGAGAGCATTTGAGATTTAACATAATATTTTGACATTTAATATACCTAAGTCAATCACGCGACACTTCAGTATCGCGGTCGCGTGGTTTAAACTCCTGCAATGGAGCGTCGTCGTTGCCACGTCGGTCCTACTATTAAGTATCTAGTAAATAAGTAAGTAAGTATTAGACTTTGAGCGACGTGACTGTGATTCGTGACAGCGACATGCGACATTTGAGAGACAACATTTGTAAATGGCTTTGTACAGAATTAAAAATTATTAAAAAATAATAATAATAAAGATCATTGCGGTTGCTCACATCCAATGACACTTTGGGATAGATTTCAGAAGATTGCACGACATTCAAGTGTTGATTAGCTACGCCGCGCATCACGGTCAAGTCATCATTATCAGCAACCAATAGACGTCCACTACTGGACATAGGTCTCTTGAAGGGATTTCCACACGTCTCGGTCTCTCACCGCCTGAATCCAGTGCCTCCCTGTGACTCGTGATGTCGTCCGTTCACCTAGTGGGGGGTCAGTAGCTACTGTAAAATACAAATATGCTTCTAGGTAGGCGTATTTCATACAGTTAGCGCTTGTGTAGAGGTCGTTCGTAATAAAATCATGCTCGCGTACGCGCGAGTTTAGTGTGACGTCTACCAAACAGATTCCTTGGCGCGCTGCGTGTGTTTCAGGTCTAAAAATGTTTTGCATGAGATATTCGGAACGAAAATTATTTTGAGCTGGGATTTTACGGAATCCTAGTCGCATGAAAACGAGTTTCGGAAAAAAAAGGTTATTCGTGGGAACTGCAACGTGAGCATGTCTCACTAATTGTAGGTACTCTGCTTACAGTATTAAATTACCGGTGAAAAATGATTACGTGGGCTAGATTTTTTTTTGTTTGGTGAAAATATAGGAGTACCTAGACCTATCTCGTTGGATTATGATACAATGTGAACAATGCCACACAAGTAGATACGGCCTACGGATACGGCATAGAAGTTCTACCTATATCTACCTAAAGCAAGAAACTGTTTGTAGCTACCTAACTGTTGGAACTGTGGATTTAGATTTTTAAAAATCCAGTGACAACTCTATTGAAATTAACATATCTACAACTCTACATACCTATACATACTTTGCTCAAAAGAGAACTCATTAATTTTCGGGGATATGAAGTCGATGCCCGTCTCCGGGATGCAAGCTACAATATATAGCTGTGTATTTCGTAAAAACTGCTTAAGCGGATGGACCCTGCAAAAGTAACAAACAAACAGACAGACAGATGGACAGACAACCTTTCTCATTGTTTTATAAAATCAATAGATGGTGCCCTCGACTTTGTTCGCGTGGATTTAGTTTTCTATCAAACCTGTGGTAGGTATCTCTTGGATTTTCCGGGATAAAAAGTAGCCTTTGTCACTCTCCCTGGTCTTTAACTATATCCATGCAAAAAATCACGACGTGTGTCAAGTTGCGACGTGATTGAAGGACAGACCAACAAACAAACACACTTTCGCATTTATAATAATATTAATAGTAGGTATGGGTAGTGATACAAAATATTATAAAAGTCAAATTAAAAATACTTTCTATCTAAGCTGAAAACTAAATAATATAATTAGAACCTAAAATTACTATCTAGATTCTAGGTACATAGTAGACGCGATGGTACATAGGAGACGCGAGGACTTCCTTTATTTAAGAGAAAATTTAAAACTACTGTTAGAAGAGACATATTACTCGATTAATGATTACCTCTTAGAAAAGTTTTAATTTTAACATTTTACTGCTATCATTTAAATTTTTTGTAGCTAAGTAAGTATTTAATGTGACTAATTTTATCAAAAATATGTACACGTTGTTAGGTATATCATAACATATTGCATGCCAAAGGGCAATACTTGTGTACCTTTTTGTTTTTGAAACGTCCATTATTTTGCAATAAAGAAATTTGAATTGAATAGAATTGAATAATCATAATATTATTTTCTGGCTTTGCAAAATTTTCGAACCAAGACCACCTCTTCTAAACTTTCATGTTACGATGAACCCACAATTATTCACTAAAATGAACGGTAGGCAAACTCTGGTGAATCAACTTACCACAAATCTGCATATCAAATACCTACAGAGCTGATACCCGCTATCCTGCTAATAATGTGAACCTAAAAATTCTGCAAAGCCAACTTTACACAATATTCCGTAAACATATGATCATTTTTACACTACGTAAGTATACTCATTATAAAATGGAAAATATTAATTGTTTGTTTGTTTAAAATTATAACATTTGAATTTTCGTACTCATTTCGATGATTTTCTATTACTTTACTATCATTTTTATAATTTTCTAAACAGGTATTTTTATAATTTTATAGATAGGTGTATTCCATTATGAGAATACTAGCTGATGCCCGCGACTTCGTACGCGTGGATTTAGGTTTTTAAAAATCCCGTGAGAATTCTTTGATTTTCCGGGACAAAAAGTAGCCTATGTCACTCTCTAGGTCTTTATCTATACCCATGCAAAAAATCACGTCAATCCGTTGCACCGTTGCGACGTGATTGAAGGACAAACCACCAAACCAACAAACAAACACACTTTCGCATTTATGTATAATAAGGGTACCTACTGATGAAAGGGACGTTTCTCATAAAATATTTTGTAATTCTATAATTAACGAAAGATTTAAAAGCCTAGATTTGAAAACGATAGCATTTCAACGGGTGGGGTTGGAATCGTCAAACTTTCAGATTTCAGTCCGCTCTATGACCGTTGAGCGAAACAGGCTTGTAAATTAAAGCTAGATCTAAGTTTTCATTTTTATTTTGCAGTAATAAAACCTATAAAAAATTTAAAATTCAAGCTTTTAATGTAGACAAAAGGACCTACAAAAGAAAGCCAATATTACGTGACTTTTTTGTAGGAATTTCACCAAGCCTAATAACACTTCACCACCGGCGCTAATAAAATAAACCATCCGAAAAATCCACAAAGGGTAGCCGGTGAAAATGACGCGTCACTTGCAGGCGGAGGGTCACAATCGCCTCTACTCGTGTTATATGGCGTAGACAATCAACTATTATTTTTTATTAATTAAAAAATATATAAAGATACAACCTTGTGAATCTTTATATCTAAGAGTACGAGACAGGTTGAGATGGCAATCGGGGTATGAGGCCGAAGGGCGCCCCGCACACCCGCACTATGTCACCCGGACCATAACAACAAATTAGTTGACACCTCAATCATCAAAATCGGCCCAGTAGTTTTGCCGCTACAGTGAAATACACATAAATACCAAAATCATAGACATAGACTGCCAAAATCATAACTCTTCCTTTTGGCTTTGCCGTAGTCGGGTGAAAAAGAATATGTATAATAATATAATATTTTGGACCGAATGTAGCCCGAGCACAACCCTCGGCCGCGTCAGCAAGACGCCGCGCCGCCGGTCGGTCATTGTCGTCTACATCACATCAAAATTGCATCTCAAATACGCGCCCTCCGGAAATCAGATAAGGCGTCCGGATAGAATATTGATAGTCTGCCCATAGTCATAGAAATATTGCAGGTTTTCATCAGTTTCATTATGAAACTGAACATTGTTACGTTAAAGCCATAAGAATGTAAAATTTTCTTAAATTGCTATTGTAGAAACATTATCATCAAGGGTAAAAATCTGTAGAATTAGTTATTAATATTTAAAAAAAAACTTAAATGCGTGTCATAAGTCAAAACAGGCATAATATTATAGGGCTCAGTAGTTACGCAAATTATTTTGTAAAACGTCGTTTCCAAAAACTGTCTGATAAACCTCATGATTATACGTTGATAACTAGTATGATCAAAAATCATCGATTGTAACGTACGTATAAAGATAGGAACTACTTTTTAGTGGCTATTTGTCTGACTGTTGTTGTCAAAAACTACTTAAAGAATTTTACGACGGGGTTCAGTTATCGGCAAAGTTAGTATGAAGTTAGATTGCACAAGTTCTTAAATCATCTGAGACGAATCTAGGACGATCCGATATTTTTATTATTAACGCAGACAACCGCATTTTGCCTGGGCGGTTGTTTATTTGTCAAAGGCCGACGAGGAGCGGTAGCCAATTTTAAGCCGCCTTTTTATTGGGCATCTGCTTCAAAGTTTGCTCATACAGACACGGCAGAAAATAGCGGCTTCGTACAGCGTTGTCGCTGTCGTTGAGACCGACAAAACGTCACATAGGTATGAGTGAAAGAGACAACGCTCTACAAAGCCAACATCTCATTGTAAAGGACGGTGTACAATATTTCTTGCCGACTACTGTAGGTAAAGTATCTAAAGTTCTTTGTTCTATTCATATTAGGTATGTCTATTTGCTCGAATCAACTATTTTATTTGTCGGTTTGTCGGTCGCAGCGGACGGTAATAGTAATTCTATAAACATCGTTTACATTTGTGTAACACCGATAAGCTGTGATAAAATATTACAATAAAATGTACAAGCACAAAAAAATTAGTACATCATAATGATGGCCAAAACCCTTCTCACTCTGAGAGGAGACTTGTGCTCTGTAGTGAACCGGCGATAGGTTGATCATAATGATGACAAGAAATACTTAAATGCACGTGTTGATTTGAAAATTATCTACCTTTCTCCTACTTTATACCAGCTAAGAAAATGGTCATAAAGCCGACCCACTTTCTAGAGAAATGTGACATCTCTATTATACGGAGTTTCTTGTCGACAGTACCACGAATACATTACACATTTATTTTAAGGACGTGAGGCGAAGACAGTACGAAATTTTCCATGAATAAGTTTTACTAAAATATAGCAAAGTTATACTCAAGTCGAAAATTGTCTGGTTAAGGACATCGCATATTATGTAGGTACTTAAAACTTACAAGATTCATAGAAAGTGCAAGAACTGTCAGAGCCGTAAGAGGTGTGTAATGTCAGCAGCATCGAGCGCAACCCAGAAATGCGCAAATAGATATCACGTCAGATAGGGCTAGTAGGAGATATTTTCCATATCGCTAACGTTCATAAAACCCGCTTTAGCGGAAATAAGGTCATCTCTGGTGTACGATCACCTTTAGCTCAACGCTTCTCAAATATTAGGAACTCATGTAGGAACGTTACCAGACTAATCTTAGTTCGCTTCGAAACTAGCCGAGCTAACCCGATAACTTTTACGTGGGTAGGCAATTTAAAGGCCTGGACACACATGGCACTTGACGATAATGTTCCAGGTGTCGATGAAGTTGCAATACTAGAAACAAGACATTTACACTGTGGAGCGCTTTTTATTTGACACTAAATCCGGATCCTTAAAAATTGTTAGTTTCAAGTTGAGTCACCAGTAAGTCGATATCGTAAACCCTGCATCAATCATTATTAAGTACAATCTCAACTGTTGTGATTGGCTAAATTTGTGCGGTTCTTGTTGCAACAATGCATTGTAGCTAATAGTGAGCGAGCGTCTATCATATCAGAGGTGATTGGGATCGTAACATATAGCTGTCATTCTACGGCAATCGAGCAGCTAAAGTATGAGGTGGAACAGTTCACGACCCTGCCCCCCAATTGTGTAAGAATAACCATTTCATGGCTATCGCAATCGTCAAGAAATTCTGCCCTTTGATTGGTTGATTCGCTGTTAACATTTTTTCACATAGCCATGAAATGGTTATTCTTACACAATTGGGGGGCTGGTCTCATCTCTCCGAAAACAGTCATGGAAATTTCGAAATAAAATACATATCTCGTTCGCAGGCAAGTTTTTAAGGAAATAGCGTTAAGTTCGCAGTGCCGCATAAATGGGACACTAAAGTGTCATGGAAATGGCTGCTCATAAACATCACAGCTAAACTAAGCTGACCGTAAAATTGAGAAAAGTACGTTTCAGCATTTTAAAGAACTCTACGCGATGACGAGAATTTTTCACTATGAAAATACTCTAATCGAGTAAAAATAAATCTAAATAATTTTAAATTTGTACCTACATATCAAAAATTGCGGACCAGCAGGAATCGAACCCGCGTCTCCTGGGATCGCACCCGACGCTCTGACCACTAAGCTACGGCACGCTTGCTGCCAGTGACGTTTGTGATAATATGTATGTTTACTCAGTACTTAAGCGACTGTTTATGCCATCTAACACCCCTGTTGGGTCGCACTGTACATGTTTAGCGAACGAAGATATCAACGAGCAAACACGCGCGAGGCACGCGTCACTCTGGCCCGGCCTAATTTCTTTGCAGGTTGTTACTAATTGTTGCAAATATGAATCCGCATCCGTAAAAGCTCCACATTAAGTGGGATGCGAATGCGAATATCCGTAATATAAGATGATACTTTGATATGAGTTGATGAGAGATTGATATGAGACTTTGAAACTTGAAACAATAACCCGGAATAAATATTGATGAATAAAATAAATTAATAACATTTACATATTAATAATTGTGCTAAGTTTGTAGCAATTCTTTCAAGTTTCAAATGCTCATAATGTAAAATCTGATTTTTACATTGCGTAGAGTAGATAAATAATTAGATACCAAATAACACAGATATTTAACGTCGATACATGCGTCAACTGTTGTTACAGTTTTGTATGTAGGTACTGTATTGTAGTGATATTTAATTATTTTTCTGTTAGTTACAGTGGGCTGGCAGACACATCCAAATTCAGCGGAAATAATTTTTCGCGAATTCCTACGATACGCAATGTCACTTTAGGCGGGTTGAGCCGCCATTGATACTTTAAGGCAACGCTTAAAACATCCTAATGAACCCCGTTCAGTTTGTTATCAACAACGACTACATAAACTAGATTGCGTAACTTTACGGCGTTTGATAGCTGCACTTAGTGAAATTGATTACGGATTATTTCGCGACACAGTTGAGCGTTTTAAGTAATTTCAAGCTAATCTATGCGAAACCTCCTAATTAATTATACCGTACCGTATTAAGAAAATAACACAGTGATTGTAAAGGACAGAGAACCAAAAAACTTAATTTGATATAAACCGCTGAAACAGAAAAATTTAATCTGTATGTGCAACACGCAGCATGCGATATGCACGCCCGCCCCACTGCTAAACATGCAAGAAAAGACAGCCACCAAGCAAGAAATACGCACAACCACAACGCAACACGACACGACACAAATCCCCCTGGTTGGTGACTGGCTTTCCCTGCATGTTTAGCTGTGGGAAGGCGGGCGGTGCATACCGCATGTTGTACTGTATTACAGATTTGTCTGTTTCAGCGGACTATAGCAAACTAGATGATACCTGCGACTCAGTGGGCGTGGATTTAGGTTTTTTAAAAATCCCAAAAACAAAACAAAACAATGCAGAATATCAACGAAGTTGCTGCCGGTTTGTTTATTAAAATTAAGTAAGTAGGTATACTAAAGATTCGGTAGTGTAAATTGGTAAATAGCCAAATCAGTTTGCATCGCTTTAACACCTGCACTGCGCTTAAGGCATCTTAATGATCCTCGTTCAATCTGCGCTTCATTATCAGCGATCGATATAAACCAAATTGCGCTACTTTGATAATATTTGGCTGGACGCACACTGAAACTTATCGCTTTAGCAATCGCTTGTAAAGTCGTACTTAGGCGCAGCTGAGCAGCTGATTTTAAAGCGGTTTAAGATTAGTTTTTTGAACGTGTTTATATTACACACGCATCCCGCAAGAGCGTAAACGCGTTTATAGATAGTTAAGCTCATATACGTGTAAGTCATTTCTTCGTTGGAGTAGGTACCTTTTGCTACTGAGTGATCCCCACTGCTGCATTAGTTTGAGCGAACGCACCGAAATAAGATTCGGCGATTGATTGAACCGCGAAATGTAGCGCGTTATGCCAGAACGAGCATAATACGCGTAGAAAAACGCTAATCTAATAACCACCCTTACCAGTTTAGGCTTCCACCCTACTTCCACCCTACTTCCACCCGTCTTCCCGTCGACTAAGATGCACGCTGACACAAAAATAATACGTTGCTATACGACACATTATATATAAGTAGGTGATCCAGGTCGCGGGGGGTCAGGATTCAAACTCGGGCAAGCATTTCTAATTTTTCGGAGTTACGTGCATTTTAAGCAATTAAATAGCACTTTGCATTATTTAATCGCGAGAAAACCTACATGCCTGAGAGTAGGTAGCTAGGTAGCACGCTAGTATGCTAGGCTAGCGTGGTAGACTATAGCTGGCCTTTTCTAATTCTATGAGGAGACCCATGCTCAGTAGTGAGACAGCGATGGGTTGATAATAATGATTCTGATGAGACGATGCAACACATAGAAAGTTTACACGCATCAAAAATACATGCATGATATTGCTAATAATTATTTATTTTCGTATACATTCTTGCCAGTGTGCGCTCAGCCATAGATGCACTTTGCGACATAATCACTACATTAATAGGTTACACCTTACGATATTAAACTATGTAGATAACATATTATTCCGTAGCACTAAGCAATTTTGATGTAACGCCATTTTAAGATTGACAATTAAGATGTCCTCTTACTAGATACAAATTGATTATACAGTATCTATGTATAAATTATACGTGAATGTATAATATTATTACCGTAAGTTTGCACCAAAAATTAACAGGTCGTCATAAATTATGTGACTGACGAGTCTCGTATATAGTACGCGACAGGTCGAGATGGCAATCAGGGTGGAGACCCTCGCACACCCACACAGTCCCCGCGTTAAGCCGGTGCAGGATAGCGGATGACGTGCGGATGTGCGGGGCATCCCCCGCCTCATCCCCCGATTGCCATTTTGACCTTTCGCGTACCTACTATATACCTTAACTTGTTGAATATGTGTTCGCACTGCTGAAAATCGGGTAAATTCTTTCAATATCAAGATATCAACATTTCTTGACGAACAATTTTCATTTTCAATAAATTATATAAACAAACACAATTGGATATATTAAGAGAAAACAGAGTTTTCAACATGTTTTAATATAAGTACTTAAATGTTTCATCAGTGCAAACTCACGGTTATGTTTATTCATTTGTTTTTGAGGTAAGTAGCTTACGCTAGGTTGAAGGGAAAGAGAAAATAAAATAAAATAGAATTAGACATGTTCTTTGAAAGAATAGGTACATACCAAATGATCTTTCCTTCTAAGATGCAATGCACACCTGAAAAGAGATAATATATATATATTTAATAGGTGTTAAATTACTTATTATAAACAATCTTTTGTATTGAAAATAGGAAACTGAACATAGGCTTCTGTTATGGGTTTCTAAATTGTGTTATGATGCCCAGAACACTTAACAAAGGACTTTAACGAGAGGTGTGGGCAGAAGATTGAGTTTATTGTAGTAATCAAGCATAGCATTTCACGCAATGGAATTAAACCGGTATTAATAGGCTCTACATGTAAGATACATATAAGTCCAGACTATTATGACCCCGGCTGCCCTTTGACAGTAGATATGTGACCCGAAGCTGTCGGAATCATCCGACATGTACCAAATGAGGTTGACGGTTTAGAAGATAAGATTTCAACATAATAAGTATGTAACCTAACCTGCGGCATGCTATACCAGAGACGCTACGAAGGACCTTTTGACGTCTTAGGATTGTGATGTGAAATGTGACACATTATCGAAAAAAATATAGTCGCAATGTGCAAGTCGCACCAATAAGATCTTCGTGAGTTGCGGATTGAAAATAGTAGGTAGCTATTTAAGAAGTTTTATTAAAACACTTTTTCCTAAGATAAAAATGTTTACCTAATTTATTCATTTAGAATACTGTATTCACAGTCGTATTAGCATGCTGCATATATAAGGAGTAGGTATATTTTGTAGTATATTCTCCCCTAGGACTTCGGGTACATTTAGTATTTTTTTGCGTAGCCATGCGCTTAAGCACATCATAACTCCAAAGATAAGTGATAATGCAGCCAAAAGAGCGCTATTGCCTGTAGACGGTAATTTGAAAGTAGGTTTTCAAGTGGAGAAAAAATTTACACCAGCAAAAAAGTAGGTTTGTGGTTTTAATAATATAATGAATTCGAATCCATACTAATATTATAAATACAAAAGAATGTCTGTCTGTCTATCTATATGTTTGTCTGTTAGTTTTTTCCATTTAACCGATTTTGAAGAAAAGTACAGAGAGAGCTTGCACCCCGGGGACGGACATCCTAGTACCCTTATTATAAATGCGAAAGTGTGTTTGTTTGTTGGTTTGTTGGTTTGTCCTTCAATCACGTCGCAACAGTGCAACGGATTGACGTGATTTTTTGTATGGGTATAGATAAAGACCTGGAGAGTGACATAGGCTACTTTTTATCCCGGAAAATCAAAGAGTTCCCACGGAATTTTTAAGAAGCCTAATACCACGCGGACAAAGTCGCGGGCATCATCTAGTAGGCTAATATTTGTTCCAGAAAATAAAAGAAATTGACACTGGATTTTTAAAATACCTGAATCCGCGACTAGGCGAAGCGGTAGGCATCATCCAGATTTTATAATATTATGATGCCAATTGAACCAGAAGTGCGTAGCTAGAGCAAGAATACAAACACAAACCGCGAAAGAAGAAATGTAGGTAAGTAAGTATTACAGTTCGCATCATTAATTTTGCTTTATCGAGAAATTTGCTTTCCTTAGTCGCATTGTTTAGATGGCTGGTTATGGAGAAGTCATTATGAATCGATATTTCACTTTCCAAGAAAGTTAGATTAAATTCCGGATTTATGTCAGTGGCTAAAATGTTAAGTTTTAGAGAGTTCTCTTGTTTTACAGTTTAATAATATTACATCTATTATCTTAAATGCTTAATGCGCCTTTGAAGTGACGATGTTTTGCGATATAGGCATAGAAATTTAACGCTGGCTTTCTTAGTGACAAAGTTGCAGGTAAGCACTCGTTTTGCATTCAACTGCAAATTAAACTGATAGAATATGATATGTTATAATATACTTAAACAGCCTTTCTTTCTTTCTTTCTTTCAGCCTTTAAAAAGAGTAACTGCTGAGTTTCTTGCCGGGTGTTCTTAGTATAATATGTTTTCCAATTGATCAGCGTATAAAATTTATGGCATGCAAAATATATAAATATTTCGAAAGGGTCCACAAAAAAAAAAATTAAAAACTTTTCCATGTTAAATCGCTAAATCAGCAGATGATGTCTTCAAAGCAGCCCTAATAGGTACTCTTCTGAAACACGTTAAGGGTGCATAAAATTACCACGATTTGTAATTATGAATATTGTCACGTTTTCAAACTTTATGTTCCTCCAAAATCATGAAATTTTACTTTTATGAGCGTAATCTGTTTCGTAATTTAAATGTTTTCATCTTATTGAAAGATAGATGATTTAAAAATTTGCTTTTTCAAGAGTTAGTAGGAACCTACTACATGATTACTGTAGAAATGTTGACGTAGACTTATCTTTACAGAAAAAGTTAATAAAGTTACTTATCTAACTTTTTTATTGCAGGATAGGCTTGCACTTGACGACCATATGAGGTCTAAGTTGGAGCGCGCTTGCCTTGAAGATGGTAATTAAATCTTGCCTTGAAGTTATCTTCTTAAGTTATACATAGCAGAAAACACCGAATGAAGAAACTAAGTCATATTATGATATAGTGTGGTATATCAATGATTTTCCAAGAATGATGCAATATAGTGCTATTCCATTTATGAAGCAAGTATGTTCTTTAATAATGCAGCAGGATAAAATATTATTAAATCGGTATATTTGGGAAAGACACTCCGAAAAAAAGCAATATAAAAGTAATACAGAGCCGAAATTCCTTCGACTCGTATCATAATGGGCCAATAAAATAGATAAGAAAAACATAAAAATAACAGAGAGTCGGCTGAAAATGTATTATCTAAAATGGAGCTGGGAAGAGGGAACTTATCAAGTTAAATTGGAAAGTCTCAGCGTTGCCATGCCGCATGGGAATCGTATTAATTGTTTCCATTCCGTTCCTAACACGAACAGTTCACATGACTTTGGTATTACTTTGTGTTTGTACCAACACAACAAATTGCCTCATAACCGAGATTCCTACTTATCTGATTGTGTGTTCTCAATCGGAATCGAGATAGGCTTAAACAATTCACCTTGTATCTTTTCTTCTTCTTCTAGTGTCTTCTCCTATCGAAGTTTGGCAATCATTAAGGCTAACTAGATTTTAAAAGGTTAGATAGATCAGTCAGTCAGTCAAGTCAGCCAGTCACCTCTTCATATATTTAGATAGGTTTAGCAATTTTAACTATCTTGACGGAGGAAAATTTAGTACCTAATTAGGTATTAATACTAAAGGTAAGGGATATTGTATAAACACTATAATCGTGAACCAACATGTTTAGTTGAGACCTACTTTCTTGATGTCTCAGCACAAGCAACAAACTCTCGAAGTCACAATATCTTAATAGAATATTTACATGGAAGTACACCTGGTGCCAAAAGGGCTTTCATCGTGATATCGGCCCATAAACGGCACCGATAACTTATTTGAAACATCGTTTGGAACCCAATTTATAGTCCATTCCACTCGTTTACTTCACATAAATATTGCGTTGAATTTAGAATCCAAAACTGAAAATCCTTTTTGTTCCAGCCAAGTTTTGGATGTCGATTTATCATTTATGAAGTTAAAATTTTATACTATTAAAAGGTTTTAAAAAGAATCGTTACAACAACTTTATGGTTAATTTTTAATAAGAAAAATTCTCTTACATTACAATCCTTTCGATAAAGGCTTTAATTGAATTGCCATGTTTAAATATCTTTATGATACATGTACTATGTCAGATTCAAAGAAAAGGGATTGCTTGTTTTATTTATTTTTAACACGCACAAATAAATTCTTTATCTTCACTCATTATTTCATTAAAATATTCTCGAATTGCAAGTTGTAACATTAAAAAAACGGAGGGTTAAATTATTATCAAGTAGATGTCTTATGTTACAATAAATTTGCTCATTGCTTATAGACACGAACAGGTTATAATTATTAATTAATCGTTTAAGTTTTAATGTTGTTTTACTCTTTACAAAAAAAGGTTAATTTCAAAAAATATTACTTAACAGTTTTATTATGAGTTATCATTAATAGACATTGTATGACATTATTTATTGGGGATTTAAATATTAGGTAACTTACAAGTTACCAAAAACTCAGCGAGTTAAATGCAATGCGCACCGGCATGGGTCGGAGTGGAGTCGAAAAAAAATTTGGTTTACCCCCTCGCGTGATACCTTATTAAATGGGTATTTTAAAAGTATAATAAGGTTTTTCAGACAGTTTTAGAAAAAAACTACCATTTAATAAAAAATGACCGGCAAAATTTTTTGCTGCTAGAGTGCACGACAGATCGAGATGGCAATCGGGGTGGGCGGATGGCAGTCGCTGAGAACTAAATTTAGGGAAGTTAAAATTATGACAGTGCATAATCAATATATTTTTGAAAATTTACTGTACGTTCATAAAAACATAAATAAATTAAAAAAAAAAAGTGACTGTCATAATATAAATACTAGAAATAAAAATAATGCCCGCCTCTAGGCTCAGTAAAGTTAGCAATTCATTTGCTCGTAATTCCATACGTTTCTATAATAAGCTTCCAGAAGACATATTGGAGATGTCTCTCAACAAGTTCAAAGTGTTCATAAAACGTAAACTAATTGAAAAATCCTATTACAATGTAAAGGATTATTTAAATGATAAGCAAGCTTGGGAATGAGTTGCTTAACGACTTTGTGATAGTTCTAATAAGTTTCAATAATTTTGTAAAGTGGTGATAATAAAAAGAATACCCGGCTGAGTTTGTTGTGGGCTCTTCTCAGACCTGGGCGCGTTTGGAACCCTCGTAGCTTTAGTTTTAAGTTTGCGTTATAATTATCACAACTATATCTTACAAATCTAACACCATACCAGACCATCAATAAGCGTAAATTATTACCTATTTTGAATAAATCATTTGACTTTGACTTTGACTTTGGTACGCCCCGCACACTCGCACAGCCTCGCGATACTCGGTGCGGGTGAGCGCGGGTGACATGCGGGACATCTCGTCCTGTCGCGCACTTAGGTACTGATAGTATGACTACGGTATATTATGCATCCTTCGGATAAGTATAAGTATATTATGCATCCTTCGGAGTGTACCTAATGTTTTTAGAGTGCACGTATGTATAGGTAAGTGAGTTTCTTTATTTCGCCATTACTTTTGAATGCCAGAAAAATTTGGATGTATATATGGGGTAACGTTAAAATTCTCACATTATGCCACGTGACACTTGCTATAAATTTTTGGACAAAAATCAATATGGCGTTCCCTCCACGATTGCCATCTCGATCTGCCGCGTAATGTAGATACGTATCCGGAAATTATGTACTAAGCGTATCGATAATCGATTATGTAGATAACAATGATGTACTGAGAATCCAGGATCGCTTGCAAACAAGGCCCGAGATGTTGTCTATACGTGCCCAGAATCTTGGCAACTCGATCCCTTTCAATTACGACTGTGATCAATAGTCAAATTCGGAAATGTCAGTAATGTCTGGAAGGTCCATGTCTGCCGGTTGCCGCATAGATCTCAATCAAATCACTTATCTTAGTATAGGTACTTGATAAGCCTATTAAGGTTTAAGTCCGTGAGCTTTATTAATGGTCCAATGTAGTTTCAATAACCAGTTATTCAGCATAGGTATGTATCGCTAGTACATCATAATTTCTATTTAAATTTGCTACTATACAAAGATTGAAGTTACATAAACTGTGAATAGTATAAGAAAACTTATAATTGAAATTAAGTAATAAAAGTTATTTTTATTTATTTTTATGGTCAATTGTTATATGCTGACGACATAATATCGTCAAAAACTACAATAGGTAGATACAGGTTAAAAAACGTCATTGGAGAAGTCAGGTCAATAAAATATTAAAATATTATATATCAAAATCGCGTGCAACATTTGTAGTCAACAAAAAGTTTCATAACTAACGATTTCCGCTCCAATAACCGGTAAAATGCGCTTAAAACAAGACCACTTATACCATTAACCGTTAGAGGCTTAATTAATTGCCCGTTCCTTTGAAATACTGCAACGTATTAAATCAAGCTCATCTGAGTTGCATAGAACGTAATTGCAAAGAGCGACGTCAGCTAAGATTTGCCAATTAAGTGAATCGGCGGCAAAACCGCTAGCCCACTCAGCGCTTGTACCAGCAATCTGAGCCGTTCACGTCTGCACTTCCTTTTATTTCGAGCTCATCAAGACCTCTCAACTTACAATTAACATCATTAACATAGAACGAATTTATTGTATGGAGAAGCTTTCACGCTAAGATACGGATGTCGGAGGCTTTCTTCTGGCTTGCATTTGACGACAATCATGTCAATACTGAGGTCTAGGTTAGAGCGCGCTTGCCTAGATGATACCTATTCACATTATCTTGAAAGTATGTACTTAAATCAAACGTAGCAGGAAACATGGGCGCTGAAATGGCATTTCAAACCTTAGCGGTTCGTATCAGAAACGTTGAACCAAAACGTTTTCATGCGACTAGATTGGATGTCGACCACATACAGGTGCCAACTCTCACGGTTTCTCGCTGCTCTATGGTAGGAAAAAAGCTGTGATTGCCTAGTGGTCAGGACGTCCGCCTTCTAATCGGAGGTCGGGAGTTCGATCCCGGGCATGCACCTCTAACTTTTCCAGTTATGTGCGTTTTAAGTAATTAAATATCACTTGCTTTGCGCGCCGCTGTCCGTACAGCCCGTTATCTTATTTTATTCAAATACACTTGTATTTTATTTGAATTATTAACTGTTAAACAAAGATACTATATACTATATAAGTTGAATGCAAAAGTATCGAGGTGAAAAGTGGATACTTTAATGAAATGAGACTAAGATTGATTCAACCAATAATAAAATCCTTAACTCGAATCACAGTATTTGCATAACAATGAAATACAAGAAAGAACTCCTTTAGAAAAAGTTATCTCTGAACTGAACAAGAATCGCAACAAAAATAAAACCCGCCGGAGAAAGGTGAATTAAACAACAGAAATAAGAAGACAATAGCTAGCCATTTTTTAAGTTTTATTCTTAGTAGCATAATAATTAATACACGTGTTTTATTGTTTTCTTTTTGTAAGATTAAAGTGATTTATCATTTATTTTCCTACATTAATCAGCACCGACTTAAATTTTTTATATCACAACTTTTTACTTAGAAATAAGAAACTTTTAAATGATTAAGGGGTATAAATACTTATCAGGTTCTTTTACATTTTGAAATATCAATGAACAGTAAAAGAGATTGCCCATTTTCTTAGGAGCTTTGGGCCCCCCCTAATATAATTGTTATGTCACCATGGTTTTAATTTTATTTTTTAGACAAATAATTAACTCTTTATATTCTGCAAACGATTTCTATTTATTCACCCTGGTTACAAAGAAATCTTATTTTTTATATTGCTGATATTGAGGTTATATTTAATTAATACTTCTTCAAAATAAATGCATGTTTACGATTCTGACTGTAATTGTGGATATTTTCAATAATAGAGTGAAAAAAAGTCGTTATAAAATATAATCGTAAAAAAATAACACGTTTAAAAAAAAAAATTTAAGTTTTGACACGACGCCACAAAAGAGGGCCCGTTCACGGGCGATCTCCTTTAAAAAGTGTAGTAGCTTTTTATGCGAAAAGCTCATTCTTCAAATTATGGTAAAACTAGATGATAGCCACGACTTCGTCCGCGTGGATTTATGTTTTTAAAAAGCCCGTGAGTATTCTTTGATTTTCCGGGATAAAAAATACCCTATATCCTTCCCCGGGATCAATATATCTCTGTACCAAATTTCGTCAAAATCGATTGAATGGAAGGGCTGTGAAATTTTAGCAGATAGACTGCCAGACAGACAGACAGACAGACATACACACTTTTGCATTTATAACATTAGTATGGATATGGATGTTAACAAAACTATCAAATAATAAGAGGAAAAAGCCGATTAGGTTTTGTCAATGATTCACAGGGTCTAAGAATTTAGTCATGTAGTAAACAGTGTCAGCCGGACATTCACTTGATCTATCCAGACGCGTGTAGGACACTTCATCATTGTCTACGCAGTGTGTCGACTGACGTGCAACATGACCCAAGTCTCCTCAAGCGACTTTCCAAGAGCTTATCACGTATCAGCATATCCCTTACGCCTATCATAGATCGATATGTCCCTTGTGCTATTTTTGTTAATACACAAAGAGTGAAGTGAGAATACACACAGTGATTTATTTACACATCTCATTCTTATCATATTTTTAAAATGGTTTACAAAAATAAAATAACAGAAACTACAAACAATAAAATAACAAAAACAACAAATGATAAAATAATAGAAACAACAAAAATAATTACTAGTAAATACAGTTACTACAACGCACAAAATGCGCGAGTGTTTTGTGGTTTTGACCACCAAGAGAGCGTCGCTGAACATTTTTTTTCTTTGATAACTACTGTCTGCGATAATCTAGTGGTGAGAGAGTTCTAGCTGACAGTGTGCTATCCATTTTATCGACACGACATCATAAATGGATTGTACGTTTCTTGAACGAGGAAATAGTCGATAGCTTGTCGCTTCTTCGTCGACGGTGGGACAACTGCCTTAGCTTGTGTTGACAAAAGCTATCTATTCCAAGTTCCTCCTGAGTTTTGATTAATCCATACTAATATTATAAATGCTAAAGTATGTCTGTCTGCTAGCTTTTTACGGCCCAACACTTTTACCGATTTTGATAAAATTTGGTACAGAGTTAGCTTACATCCCGGGGAAGGACATATGCTATATTCCGGAAAATTAAAGAGTTCCCATGGGATTTTTAAAAACCTAAGTCCACGCGCACAAAGTCACGGGTATTATCTAGCATTTCATTATTATTTTATATTACAGGAGCAACATTTATCACCCTATTTTAATGTCATCTGCTCGTAATTTAAATTATAAAATGATTTCATCGCTGTTCGAGGTTACACAAATTCTTAAGTTATAAAGACTCGCTTTGTAGATTAAATGTGAATTTCCTGAAAGCAGATCAAAAGGCATATAATTTAGTTTGCCTTCAAGGGATTAGGTTATCTTGTATCAACTTCTAGCTTCCAAAATTAATTACAAACTTTATACAAATTCTTGCGGAATGACAAATATTTTTGCTTAGGAACTTTACCCGAAATCAATTCGCTCTAAATTACTTTTGAGGGTAACTAAATAACTTGCTCAATCTCGTTTATAGAAAAGTTAGTGCCCTTTTGATAAAGACGAGTGCGTTTGACTAATGACTTACAGTACGCGGCCAAAAGTAATGTACATCGACCTTTAGAAAGAGGTAACGCTTTTGTCTCTGTCGTTGAGACTGATAAAACGTCACATAGGTCTACAAAGCCGAAACGTCATTCTAAAGGTCGATTTACATTACTTTCTGCCGCGTACTGTAGCTACATTATTTTAAGGTTGGTTTGTCCTTCACTCACGTCGCAACGGAGCAACGGATTGACGCGATTTTTTGCATGTGTATATTTAAAGATCTGGAGAGTGACATAGGCTACTTTTTATCCCAAAAAATCAAAGATTTCCCACGGGATTTTTAAAACATAAATCCACGCGAATGAAGTCGCAGGCATCAGATAGTATTTTATGTTTTGAACATTAAAAACAAATATTAGCTTTTTATTTATAGCAGGTTGCCTGGTGGAGATTGCTTTAATCAATAGGGTGTTAGTTTTTTGTTTCCTTGTGTTTTTCTTGTTTTGTTTGCAATAAAGATTTTAAATCAAACTATCTATCTATAGTAAACTAACACACAACAGCTATAGTAATACATTACGCACGTCACTGCATACATCAACACTGAGGAGTTAATTTCCTGACTTAAACAACCGCTACCAAACGTCAATAGTCTGTGCATGTTTACAATAAGTGTAATATAGTGCCGTCAGTACCCTGTGTCGGTTACAGGTGTCGCGATACTATGCAATAACGTCATGGCCCGATTTGTCCCAAGCTGTATTGCTTTGTGGCCCAAAATAAAGGCAGGAGCGTTTTGGAATGAAAAACCTAACTATAGACAGTTTACTATAACTTGACCCCTGCCGTCATGTTGGCACAATTGCCAAGTTTGCTTTATTTTTTAGACTTTAGGGTTTATTATTGCGTGATTTGCAATGGCGCCTATATAACGCCAGGGGTCAAGTTATAATGAACTGTCAATATTAATATAATTTTGAAAGCCGCAGCCGCCATAACCAAATACTACTAGAACTAAGTATAAGATATCTCGTAACCTACCAATGCGCTGAAGGTGGCCACCGAGGGTGTTTTAGTAGGTTTAAAAATACTACATAGCCTGATATCTTTCCCAAGAATTCGGGTCTCTTAAAACAAAACAAGTATGTCATAGAACACTTTGGCTATAGCAATTTTAGGTTCCAATGAGGAATCAAAGGACTTTATCATGACCTTGAAAGATTCACCCAAATATATTATAAAATGTGAACATAAAACAGTGTTGTCATACAAAATAAGTCCGGGGAAAATGAGTATCGATAATATTATTGTGTATTTACATTTAAATTGCTTTATTGGATAGAGACGTCGAAATTTTGATTTCACGGTCGGCTTTCGAAATTATATCCGCGTGGTATTTACGTTTCGCGGGATTTGTGTCTATTTTAATAAAATTGAAGTTGCATTTTGCTCGTAGGCTACAGATTATTTTTTGACTATTCAGTGAAATATTAAGTATGATGTTTTTGGTGAAATACTACTCTGAATACTTTTGCGTACATACCACCTATTTGAGATAATTTCATTAAAAAATAGCGCTATTAAGATAATATCAAGTATCAATGCTCAAAATGAATAAGTTTTACCTATTAATACTAGGGTAGGAATTTATAAAAAATAATAATAATAATAACTAGATGATGCCCGCAGTTTCCCGCGTGGATTTTCGGCTTTTAAAATTTCGTGGGAACTCCGATTTTGCGGGACTGAAAGTAGTAGTCCAGCCCCGCGATGCAAGCTATATCATTGTATCAAAATCGGTCAAACGGTTTAAACAAATACTTTCTTGTAAGTTTATAATGGCGAATTTTTATTAAAGTTGCATCCGGTTTTAGTAAAGTTTGACTATGCTTTTAAATTGCAAAATAGTTGGATGCACGATACAATAAACATTTCATTTCGATACAAATGCAAAGTAATTAAACTTAAAAACTGTCCAATTTAATAATATCAATCAATAGATAGACTAGTTAACGTGTACTTTTAGACCAATCACTCTCGATACCAGGGATGCGAGGCCCAAAATGTTCTGCCGCCCATCCTTTGTAGTTACCAATACTACCGAATTTACACACCCGCAATAACCTGAATTTATTCACAACACCTTCAGGCAATATAGAATCCGGTATCTCATAATAATTCTACGTAAAATATAACAAGCCTATTTACTCCGTAGCGTAGTAACACAGATTCATTTTTATTCATCCAGAAAATATCACTTTTTACCCTTCACAAGTATTTTCAAATTACGCTGTATTTGTTGGTATTCTCATTTTTATTTTGTTCAGATACATGTTAGCCCTTGACTGTAATATCACCTGGTGGTAAATGATGATGCAGTCTAAACCTGGAAGGGTTATGGCAGTTTTTGTTAAACTCATACCACTTTGGTTTCTACACCATTCTTTACAGGACTGATTTGAAGTAGTATTTGAATGTCACGTCAACGACATCAAACGAGTCGCAGGGAACCCCTGGATTCAGGTGGCACAAGACCGTGGTGTACGGAATTCCCTACAAGAGACCAATGTTCATTGTCCAGCAGTGGACATCTATCGGTTGACGATGATGATGAATATTTGAACGAACTTTTGTTCTGCAAGTTCCATCCCAGTCGGTTTGTTGGTTTTTGCGTGTTTAAACTTATTAACAAACGCACTATTAGGTACAGTTTATATGAGTACAGTACGCTACGGTACTCTACTAAGCCGAAATCTCATTCTAAAGGTCGATGTACATTATTTTTACCGTGTACTTTAACCTATTGGGCTATGGCGGATTTATCAGCTTAGACTATTTTTAGACTTTTTTAAGATTATTAGGGTATTGTTTGGATCATTCGATCTTAGACCGGTAACGATGACACAACTACAACAATTTTTTCTGTTTGTTGCACCGCCGATTTTTAATAGAAGATTGCGTTTTTCATACAAAAATATAACGGAACTTTTTGTCTAGGTACTGACATATCGCTAGTGTGGTATTAGCTTTATCAAACGTATTCACAAGAAGAATGCTCCCGTTTTCGTTATGTGAGTACACCAGGAGGCATATTACCTTGCAAAGGCTTTGTGACTTGTAGTTTGCAATTTTAAACCGACTTCTACTTACAAGTCACTGTTTTTGCAAGTTGTTTCAGGACTGTATATTCATGTAGCCCAGATTTCGAAGGATTACCGTGTTTCACATACAGTTACCATGTATTTGCAAAGATAAGACGATTCAGTTACACATATAGGTTCAATCTCCTTAACTTCTCCTAATCCTAAGGTTGCCTGGCAGAGATCATTATTAAGGCGATAAAGTCGCCTTTTGTATTCTATTTCCTTATTCTAAATAATATCTGTCCCGGCTTTACTCACGTGTGTAGTCGACGTTAGCCCGACTAGTTTCGAACCCATACGGGGTCCTTTTTCAAGGGAGTCCGTTCGCGCACGCGCCGCGGTTTTGACTGCGGGACGCACGTGCCGCTGCCCGTAGAGCCCGTTGTGAGGGTGGCTGGTATTATTTAGAATGGAAATCACTCA
This sequence comes from Maniola hyperantus, assembly GCF_902806685.2. Lineage (NCBI taxonomy): Eukaryota > Metazoa > Arthropoda > Insecta > Lepidoptera > Nymphalidae > Maniola > Maniola hyperantus. Next base: position 9,383,981 of record NC_048548.1, on the reverse strand, counting down.
CGGTAGTTTAAACGCTAAAATATTTCCTTATTCTTGTTATTTTTCTTATGTCTGTACTCTTTGCTATGTGTTGAGGTGTACATATAAAGAGTAAGTATAATATTGTAAGTATAAGATGTAACTAAAGGTACGGAACTAAAAATAATTAATAAAGCATCTATTTATCGTGAGGAACATTTCAGATGTTAGAGGGAGGCAAGAAGTGAAACAGAGTAAAATAAGAAGTATTATTAATTTATGGATGAATTTTTACTGAAACGGAAACGGAGAGGAAACTAGACGTGCAGGAATAGATCAATAGGAACACAGAGAGGACAGCGATGTAGATTTCAAATAGGTAAAGGAATCTGGAAAAGTAAGAGCTAACAGATCAGGGTATTTTTTTCTCACAGGTTTCAGGCGTGCAGCAGCCGGCAAGAAATATTGTAAATCGACCTTTAGAATGAGATTTCGGCTTTATAGAGCACTAGATGAAGCCCGCGACTTCGTCCGCGTGGATTTAGGTATTTTAAAATCCCGTGGGAACTCTTTGGTTTTCCGGGATAAAAAGTAGCCTATGTCCTTCCGACCTGTTGCCTACTAAGGTACAGTTCTTGCAATTCACGAAGGCGAGTGGACTTTACTTGTGGTTACGTTGGATACACGGGCATTGCGTAAGTGTGCGTGCATGTCGGACCAATCAGTCGCGAGCAAGCGCTCGCAAACGCACACATTCAGTGTACGTTACTTATACCGATACGGCTTAAACACAAGCATGAGCCACTCGCCTTCGTGAATTGCAAGAACCGATAATATTACCGTGACATTGTAGACCGCTGCTTTTGTGTTTCATTTCATAACATGATGTAAACCTAAAAAGTAAAAAAAATACTGTCAATTCTTTACCAAGATTCAATAGAGTTTCATTTGTATTTGAACAGTTTTAGGGAATCGCAGCACGCATACGAACCGTATTGGCATATTTCTCGTCGGTATCAAATAAATGAGCGCGCTCGGTTTGATTCATGCGAATGGGGAGCGGGAAAGTGCCCGGGAACGAATAAAACAAATCAAACGCACTGTGTAGGGTGCCGAATGGCTGCACTATTATACGAGACTCACTTTAAAGGCCTGGATAGACACAAAGCATGGTGGAAGCGACTCGCGAAAATAGCAGCGTGCTTAGTATGAGACTTTACACTTCACAAACTTTGATAGAATTTGAGCTCAAAACAAAAAAAAATTGTAAAGTGCAAGTCGGACTCGAACACGAGGGGTTCCATGAGCAATCACACTTTATTTTTAATTTTAATAGCAGCCATTTTGATATTTTTATTGGTAGGCTATTGAGGTTCATCTTACTTTAACGATTAAGTGTTTCGACGCTCGAATTCTATCAACGTTGCATTTTGATTTTGGTGCGATGTAAAAATATCTTACATCAAGCCTCCAGCCGTGATAGCCTAGTGGTTACGACGTCCGCTTCCTATTCGAGTTTTTTCCCCCTTATATTCTCCTTTCCTCTCCAACTAAGCGTCAGGCTTGTGCTAGGAGTAGGTACGACAATAGTGCAACGGGCGGGGTTTGAACCATCGACCTTTCGGTTTTCAGTCCGGTTTTCGGTCCGGTCCGGTTTACCGGTTAACCTTTACCGGTTGAGCTATTGAGGCTCTAAGGATTTGGAGCTTCAATCCCGGGCACGTATCTCTAACTTTTCGGAGTTACGTACATTTTAATAAATCAAATATCGCTTGCTTTAACAGTGAAAGAAAACATCGTGAGGAAACCTGCATGCCTGAGAGTTCTACATAATGTTCTCAAAGGTGTGTGAAGTCTGCCAATCCGCACTTGACCAGCGACTATGACCAAACCCTTCTCATACTGAGAGGAGACCCGTGCTCTGTGTGAGCCGACTATGGATTGATCATGATGAAGTTTACAGCCCGTGGCGTTGTGTTTTCGTCTATCCTGGCCTTTAAACGAGACTTTAACTAGATGCTATGTAGTTATACGTGTTTATATCACGCAATCCCTACTAATAAACTAACTGGTGCCCGTGACTTCGTTATAGCTAAAGCTATACTCAGTTTTTCCGCGGTTACACGACTGCCCAAAAATGGAGTGTAATGTTTTCAGTGTTAATGTCCGTGACTGGTCGAGATGGCAATCGCGTCCCCCGACCGGACACCCCGCACACCCGCGCGTCACCCGCGCTCGCCCGCACCGGGTTAGTGCGAGAGCTGTGCGGTTGTGCGAGGCGTTCCCTCGCGTTCCCCTCCCAATTGCAATCTCAACCTGACACGTACTATAATATACAGTAGCTGGCAGGAAATATTGTACATAGACCTTTAGAAAGAAGTTTCGGCTTTGTAGAGCGTTGTCTCTGCCACTCATACTATGTGAGGGTCTCAACGACATAGGCAACGCTCTACTAAACCGCTATCTCTTTCTAAAGGTCGACGTACAATATTTCCTGCCGGGTACTGTATCTACCTATGTGACCTTTCTTTACTCCATAACCTATAAATGCCTGAACAGATTTGGTGAGTCACTTCCTCTTATTCTTTATGTCGCCATTTCCTTAGTTACTTCAATACGAGCCGACATTGATGTGTTTTACTAATTTCATCCATTTAAATACCTATACATTTCTTCATTCACGACTTATTCACTTCACTCACTCAATGGCATCAATTTTATGGATCAACCCTCAGTCTAATCCACTTGTTATTTAAATATGTCGAGAATCATCAGTAAGTACTCCATTCAACTGGATATAAAGCAGCACGGAGTGCTTTTGTGCAATCATTCTGCATAAGTATCCTCGTGAATAAGTGGGAAATAACATGATGTGACGTAGTGCTTTGTACTATAAAATCATTATCTTTTAACCTACTTTTTATGAAATAAAGCTGCAGGCTTTTTATTTGTAATACGATTAATCTATGTAGTAAGTTTTTTAGGCTTCGCTAATCTTTGATGAATAAAGACTTGAAGAAGTTCAGGATGATCGATCAATGATTTTCAGAAGAATGCCAGTAACGTACAGAGCAAGTTTTAATCACAAAAACCGGCCAAGTGCGAGTCAAGCTCGCGCAACGAGGGTTCCGTAACTTAGTCGTATTTTTCGACATTTTTCACGATAATTACAAAAACTATGTTGCGTAAAAATAAATAAAAATCAGTTTTAGAATGCACAGGTGAAGCCCTTTCATATGAGACCCCACTTGATATAGTTACCTTACTTCGAAAATTGAAAATACTAATTATTAGTTTATGACCACAATTTTTTTTTTGTGTGATGTAACCACAAATTCTCGGTTTTCAGATTTTTCCCCAAATGCCAGCTATAAGACCCAGCTTTCTGCCAAATTTCATGATTCTAGGTCAACGGGAAGTACCCTAGTTTCTTGACAGACCGACAGACAGACAGACAACAAAGTGATCCTATAAGGGTTCCGTTTTTCCTTTTGAGGTACGGAACCCTAAAAATGAAGTTGTAATATTCGTATTTGTTAGAAAAATAAATAGTCTAGTAGCTATACAGTAAAGTGATTAAGTATTTGGCTTCAGCAATTTGGCGTCTTCTTGATTTCTATAAATGAAAACAATTATTGTCGAACGAGTTTATACTTATACTTATTAAAATCCTTACAATCACATTTGGTAGGTAGATCACTTTTTGAGTAAAATAAGGATTAGTATAGTATTTATAATAAAATAAGGATCACCAACGCATGCTTAAAAAGTTAGTTACCTATGAATAATCATGTGCTTTAATTTATAGATAGGTAGGTATTAATTTGTAGTAGGCAAAGATAAAATTAAGATGTAAATAGTTTAATAATAAAAATGCTTCTCTAAAAAAGGCACAGACATAGTATTGTACCTACGGTCTGTGCTGTTAGGTATACATATCTCATATAAACGCTAAAATGCTTCTCTGGCTTGAAACTGCTCAACTAAAACTGCAAGTGTCCCAAAGATCTGCAGAAGTCGTTCTCTACGATTGCGAACTGTGAAGTGACGTTTTAAAAAAATATCATTGTTCAAAAGTGCATACAAATGAAAAATGTTCCCGTTTTACTCGTGCATGTGGAGCAAGTGGCGCGTTAAATTGCGACAGCTTTGTGAGCCGTTTGGAGCAAATTTAAAACGAGTTCAGATAGACTGCATAAGTGCTGTCATTTAGTAAAAATATACCTATACAAGGTAAACTACATGTGAAGTACCTACAAACTGGGTAGGTACATTGGATCCAATCAATTGATCTATCTTTCTCCGCGTAGTAATCCTCATTGCTGAGGTCTTGGGCTATTTGCTCCTTTTTCCACAATAATTAGGTAATTACCTACTAGAAATTTTCAGAAATTTAATTGCAATAAAGTGTAATTTATCTTATTTGAAAACGATAGGATAACGATGCGGTTCGTAGACTGTTATGTACCTAATACTAGATTTCAATATTACTATCTATACTTCCATATCCATACGATTATGTGTTAATATTATAAGTGCGAGAATATTGTGTCTGCTAGCTTTCCACGGCAATCCGTTTAACTGACTGTGACGCAATCTGTTACAGAGATAGTTTGCATCCCAGAGACCATAGATTTATCATAGAAAATAGTAAATATTATAAATTATTATTTGTTCTAAAAAAATCAAAGAGTTCGCACGGGATTTAAAAAAAAACTTAAATCCACGCAGATGAAATCGTGAGTGTCACCTAGTAACAAAATTTTCTTCTTGGAGCGTCTTTCCATTCATTTCTATTGAATTCAATAAAATAGGTTCACTACGCAGATTATAGGGTTCATAAAGTGACTGGACGAACGATGCATCTACCAGGGCATGGTTATTGCTACTTTTTTAAATAGTTATTTTGAAAAAGAAAACCTAGGTATGCTCTTTAACCCGATATAAATTAATCGTAATTATTATTTGTATTTTTTTCTGATAGATATTTTCCAACTGCTTAAGAGTTTAGGAAGCAATCGTTCGATACTTGTTTTAAATTAAAAGTCTTTCATGTCTTCAACTCCTACTTTAAGGCAATAATAAAAGGAATACCTATTACTATATATCCCTAGTCCTATTAAAGTACTCGATCTCAAGTCACAGTCCCAAAAACAGATTGAGACATCCACTTTACTCAGTGAAATGGGTTTATATTACAACGGAAAATTCACAGTTTTCCTAATTTAATACTCTGCGACAACGTGTCTCATCCGCACATTCAAATGAGGAAATTCTTATTTGCATACGTTCTCGTGACAATTTAGGTGCCAAGCGAGAATATCTACTGATTGCAGCTTTACTTTTACTACTTATTACTTATTCGTATCAATGCATGAAGATAAAGATCACTTGAATGTTCACATTATTATGAAACAGTTGGCCTGATCGGGCTTCGCACGGGTGGGCTTACCCGTGCGAAGCCCGATTGCGCTGGCTCACTACTCTCAAAATGAGAAGAATTTGAACATAGTTTACCACGCTGGCCAAATGCTGATTGGCATGCGGATGACTTTACACACTTTTGAGAAAATTGTGGAGAACTCTCAGGTGTGCAGGTTTCGTCACGATGTTTTCCTTCAGCGTGAAAGCAAGTAATATTCAAATGCAACACATCCAAGGTAGCGTTTTTATCGAAGCGAAAATTTATAACGATAAGGAAAGGAAAATAAGCGAGACACCTCTATGAGTGAGAGTAATTTTTACAGTAAGCAGCAGAAAATATTGTACATCGACCTTTACAAAGAGATAAAGAGATAGCGGTTAGCGGTTTCGTAGAGCGTTGTGTAAGTCGTGGAGACCGACAAAACTCACATGAGTGAGTGGAAACCTGCATATCCGAGAGTTCTCTATAATGTTCACGAAGATGTGTGTGTTTGTGATAAAGAAGTCTGCCAATCCACATTTGGCTGGTGGACTATGGCCTAAAACCTTTCCATTCTAAAAAGGAGACCCGTGCTCAGTAGTGGACCAGCGATGGGTTGATGATGATGGTGAATTGCAACAGCATTATATCAGTCGGGAGCGCTTGGTTAGCAATTTCAACTCAAGTCCGTATTGTATTTGTAACCAGCTTGGGCCGATGTTGCTCATCCAGCCTAATTAAGGCACCTCATCTTATTTATTGACCTGCACAGTAAATACGTAGATTGGGATCGGTGCTGACATGTACTTACATAGGTATAAAAGACCCTAAATAAATTAAGAAAAAATCGTAGATACTTATTACTTAGTAATAAAATCGTTCGCCATTCATCGGTATTTTACCGACAAAATTAAGTAAATACCCTAAATAGGAATCGACTAATTTAAGGTAGGTAAACCCGACCTCCAATTATCTCCATTCCCCATCTAATAAGGCCCACTTCGTAAGCTATCTTATTAAATTATGCTAATGGTTACGTTCCAGTAATCTAATCTAATGTCTCTCTAATTAACCGTAAAGAAAGTCATCCTCATCATAAGTTCTCAAATGATTTTATAGATAAAGTTTCTTCAACTCGTTTGAGTATTCAATGTTTATAAAGTTTATACTTCGTATACAAGATTATGCCTGAGGGCTGAGACCTTGTCCGCGTGGATTCAGGTTTTTTAAAAACCCGCGAGTAAGTTTTTGATTTTCCTGGATAAAAAGTAGGATGTCTCCGCTCCGATTATATAAATGTTCTATAACTCGCGTAAAGTCGCAGAAAAGAGTTAGCCTACCACCATAATGAACGTATCCCCAAGTAGGCTTAAACAAATTTCACAAAAATTAGGTCAACGCACAGCACAAGCGTGAATTTAATTACAGGCGATTTTTAATTTAATTGGTGTAATAATTTAGCGAGTTTATATTTGGATGTACATGGAAAGTTCTGGCTGTAAAATTTATGGTGTCAATGCAAAAATCCTTTTAAAAAGGCAGTGTACTGTAAAGTTGTGCATTTTATGTAATTTGATAAAACCTCCAAAAATAAATTGCTAGTTTCATTGCCAATTTAAAAGGACTAAAATTTACGATAAACGTACGAACCATATTTACGATATTTGATATTTAATCACTGCCCATATTATTATTAATGCGAAAGTGAGTTTTTTATTAATGTTGTTAAATGACTAATATTCCCCTTTCCTCTCCAACTAAGCGTTAAGCTTGTGCTAGGAGTAGGTACGACAATAGTGCAACGGGCGGGGTTTGAACCGTCGACCTTTCGGTTTTCAGTCCACTGCTTTACCCGTTGAGCTATTGAGGCTCTAAAGATTTGTTTGTTGGTTTATTGGTATGTTGGTTTGTCTTTCAATCACGCTGTAACGGAGCAATGGATTGATCTGATTTTTTACATAGATATAGTTCAGACCTGGAGAGTGACATATGCTACTTTTTATCCCGGAAAATCAAAGAGTGCCCACGAAAATCTAAATCCACGCGGTTGAAGTCGCAGGCATTAGCTAGTTATACATGTAATTGATATATGTAAGTATATAAAAAAAAAAAAAAAAATCTGTTTTGGAATGTGCAGGTAAAGTGTAAGCGTTTCTTTTTCCTTTCGAGGTACGGAACCCCAAAAATGTGTGTAATGTATAAAATATATTCAAGTAAAATTAGGTAAACTGGAAGTAGGTTTAGATCTGTAGAATGCTTAAGATTCTCGGTGGTATTGACATACATAGTTATTAAGTGAGAACCTTGATTCTGTAAGCGTGGGAACTGCTCTAATTAAACTATCAGTTTTTTTGTTTACTATGTAAGTAATAACGACAAATAATATTTTGTTATAGAATATAACATACCACAGTTCCCGTTTATGTACCACGTTTGGAAACAACTGAGTTTATTTTGACATACACAGATAAAAAGTAACTAAGTAATTCGTTAACCTACATTTTGCATTTAAATCTAACAGATTCGCCAAAGAAATTCGGCACTTTATTTGTCTCCCCCTAACGGTTAGAGAAGTTGATGAATCGAAAAAGGTCTATTTTCAATTTTCACCTTGTTTTCGGACGTGGTTAGCGGACGATTTTTTTCCAAATTAATTAAAAGTCACCATGGAACAGCTAGAGCGAACGTGCTCAAAATACCACCCAACTTCCATTTTATTCCAACTACTTTATTTTTGTCTGCACAGTCTTAAATTAAAAAGTGAAGTTTCGGCCTTTCCCAAGTAAGAATAAATTGCTACGACATAATAAATGAATCAATTTTAATTTCACTTCGCGTTGAATGTGATAGGAATATGTGTTAATTTGCTATAAAAATAATCAAATATAATATTATTAAATCTATTTCTCTTCAGAAATACGAACAGGGTAGCACAAAAAATTTTTACAAAAAAAATAAAAACCGACTTCGTTACATAAACACTAAAAATTGAAAAATAATTTAATTTATTACCGAATATATTATGTATACAAGAGTTAATATAGTTCCATAATAATACTTTTTGGTGCCGGCGCCAATTAGCTTTAGCTGCGCGAATCGTCTGGACTTCATATTTTTATGGGACTCCACAATGGCACCTCATTGGCACCGACCCCAAAAAATATTATTATGGAACTATATTAACTCTTGTATACATAATATATTCGGTAATAAATTAAATTATTTTTCAATTTTTAGTGTTTATGTAACGAAGTCGGTTTTTATCTTTTTTTGTAAAAATTTTTTATTTCACAATTTTTAGTGGCCCCATGGAATTATGCTATGACTGGTTAAGAATCTACTGTTTACTAAGCTATTACACTGATCGCGAACAATTTACTCTTATCCGTTGAGGAGTTCCAGTATCTATCTTCGAAGATGTTCATCAGATCTTCACCAAATTGAAATGGGACCAACTTTGAAGTATACCCTTTTAAACAAAAAAAGAATTTTCAAAATCGGTCCAGGCGTTTTTGAGTAATCGGGGAACATACATAAAAAAAAAAAAAAAGATTCCGACGAATTGAGAACCTCCTCCTTTTTTTGAAGTCGGTTAAAAACTGGATAAAACCAGCCGGCATTTCATGATAGACGATTATTATATTTTTTGCTAACGAAATTACAGGGCTATAATATGGTCTAATAAAAAACAAATGGCATACACGTATTATTTGATTATCCCAAATCTTTTTGCTTACGAGTAGGTACGTGATTCAATATATAATACCTACCATTTCGATTGAGCCTCAATAGCTCAACCGGTATAGGAGTGGACTGAAACCCCAAAGGTCGACGGTTCAAATCCCGCCCGTTGCACTATTGTCGTACCTACTCCTAGCACAAGCCTGACGCTTATTGGAGAGGAAAGGGGAATATTAGTCATTTAACATGGCTAATATTCTTTAAAAAAAAAAAAGATAATATAACCATATTTATGTACGATATGGAAATACTTTATAACCCAGGCTCGCCATTTATCTACTTAAATTTAATTTAATCTACCTATTATGTACCTAGCCAAGTAATTAATATTTACAACAATAGCATCCCAATTATAAATGTGGATTCTAAACAATATCAGTATTAAATATTGGTTAATAATAATACCTACTAAACTCAATTAACGAACAACCATATTATTAAACTCCTGCAGCTGTGATATAATTTTGAATTTGGTCCAGCCACTGCACTGTACCTTCGTTAGTAGAAAAGACATTTTTTTACTATTTAAATGGGTTAAAGAGATAACATTATACTAATTATATTTTTGTTGCTGTTTCTGTTATTAGCAGCTTAGCTCATCAAGCAGCTGGTTTATGTATTAGGCAAACATGCCTTGTTGTAGGTATAATATAATAGTACAAAGCAGGAGAGGTTAATCCACCACTGTCCAGACGATATTATGATTCTTAAAATAATAATTGATTGGTAATGATCAACAAAATGTAGCTAAATCATTGTACTTACATTAATCCTTTCCCCACAGCAAATCACTTCTTGTAATACCCAAGATTGTGAATTACCTGTAATAACAGACCAAATAACACACATTAGTGATGCAATCAAAACTAAGCGAAGTAAGAATAGGTAGCTACGTCCATTTACTAGATGGTAGGAATTTATAGCATTTTTTCTACTTTTGTAGATCAGTTTTTAGGGTTTCGTACCTCAAAAGGAAAAAACGGAACCCTTACAGGATCACTTTGTTGTCTGTCTGTCTGTCAACAAACCTACAGGGTACTTCCTGTTGACCTAGAATCATGAAATTTGGCAGGAAAGTGGGTCTTATAGCTGGCATTAGGGGAAAAATCTGAAAACCGTGAATTTGTGGTTACATCACACAAAAAAATTAATTTGTGGTCATAACCTAATAATTAGTATTTTCAATTTTCGAAGTAAGATAACTATATCAAGTGGGGTATCATATGAAAGGGTTTCACCTGTGCATTCTAAAACTGATTTTTATTTAATTTTACGCATCATAGTTTTTTAATTATCGTGCAAAATGTCGAAATGATACGACTGAATTACGGAACCCTCGTTGCGCGAACCTGACTCGCACTTGGTCGGTTTTTTCTTACGCTAATACTAATATCATTGTTTTAATAACTACCTATGTGATAGAATAGGTAACTTTGCAGTATAGTCCGCGACAAGTTGAGACGACAATCGGGGTATGAGGCGGGGGGACGCCCCGCACACCCGCACATCACCCACGCTCGCCTGCACCGTGCGGGCAGACGTAGGGGCTGTGCGTGGTGCTCTTTCCCCGATTGCCATCTCAACCTGTCGCGTACTATATCTACTATTGATTTTTCACTTCAAAAATGTATTACTGGGGCTTGTTTGGTTCCCATTAAATCAGTCTGGATTGTAAATAGCGAATGTAATGGCACAATTAATAATGATTGAGTTTTATTTCACACAGCCGACGAGTATGTCTATTGTTCGTGAGTAGCAATTATCACCAGTTATACTGCGTGACCTATTAAGAGGTAATGATTATTTGCAATAAAATCAGTATTCATTAAAAACACAATAATAAAATCGTATTAAACTCCAGATTACGTCACTTTATTTCTTAGAAAACAACAATCAAGGATCTTTGTAGTTTTAACTAGACTACGCCGGCGCCTTCATGCGCGTAGATATAAGCTTTTAAAAATACCATGCATGGAATCTCTTAGTTTTACCGGGATAAAAGTAGTCTATGTCACTTCTTAGGTCTTTAATTATATTCATGCGAAAAATCACGTACTACCTAGATCGACTGATCTGTTGCACTGCATGATTCAAGGACAAAGACGTGAAAAATGGCATGCTATCCAGCAGCAGCCTTTTCTTTTTCGGGTTTAACAGTAGTCCCCAGAACACGCTTAATATAGGAGTCCGAGGTCTTAACTACTACGCTAACTAGTCGTAGGCAAAGCAGAGAGCAAAATCAAGTCAAGTTTAATGTTAATGCTATAAACGAGCTCATCGCCCTAGTTTTAATCTCAACACATTAGAACAAGGGATACTCGTACAGATGAGATTTGGTTTTAGAATGTGCTGTAGTTTAAGGGTTAACTTTATAGCGCAACGTTGTTTACAAGTAATTAGAGCAGAGCTCGGGGCGTATTCTCGTGGACATGGCCGGCTTTAATTGTGTAACATGTGCGGATGTCCGTGTCATGCAATATTAAGTGTTGATACACGAAAAAGGGGACAGTGACTGGCATTTTTGAACCCATTTTTTACCCGCCTTTGAGTATGAACTAAAAAGTTATGTTAAGTACATTAACAGATTTAATAAATTAGGTTTCGTTGGCTTTGTCTTTGCAATATGGCAGTAATATAAGCTCCCTTTTATAGCTGGTCAGGCTCATTTGGTCAAGTGACCCGAGAAATATATGTACGGTGGTGTATCCCTGATACTTGTGTTACTCTTATGAGAAAGAGAGAAGGAAAAAGAGATATGAGTTTACTGACTATGCATTCTGTATATAGTTATTAGGTATATTCTGCGGTTGCAGGTACTATCTCTATATAACTATTAAACCAATCTGCATTGCGCATAGGTTTACATTTTAGGGAGATAAATAGCATGAGTTGTACTAAAGGGAAAAACCTATTAGCGCATAAACCAGGAATTCTGGTAAGAACCCGGCTGAGTTTGTTGTGGACTCTTCTCAGACCTCGTAGCTTTAGTTTTAAGTTTGCGTAAAAATTATCACCACTATATCTTACAAATCCAACAACTGACAATCAAAAAAGTGTAATTTATTACCTATTTTGAATGAACTATTTGATTTTTGATTTAGATTTGAAAGAAGTTGCGACCAACACCTCTGGCTGGTAGAGGATAGACCTTACTGACCAGTTTTAATATAGTTTTAAATAGCCAAGCTAGTTATTTAGGACTCTTGGTCTTGTATGAATTGTACAACACCGTACGGTTTAATAGATTTATAAAAATACCTATTTCAAAATACACATGCACTTAGTTACGAGGTAGAGACAGTATAAAATTAAGAGTCAAATGATTTTCACAGCACATATTTCTGTTAGCATGTAATTAGACTAGTGCTCTAAAGAGCGTATTTCCGAGGAGGCTACCGGCTCTAGCCTCTAATTGTGTAACACGTGCGATTGTACGAGCCATGCAATATTAAGTTCTGTAACACGAAAAAAGAGAAATGAGAAACTGCAACTGGCGTTTTTAAAGCTATTCGAATTGTTTCATGCTGCAAAAAATGGTGGGAAATATTTTTTAGTTTATAAGTGTTCGGAGTGGTTAAGTAAAATACTTTTACTTCTGTTACTCTTCCTTTATTTATGCCGGTACCAAACTGAAGAATGAAACACTTTGAAATTCATTTAATAAAATAATAACATCTTATCGTACTTAATATTATAAATGTCGAAGTTTGGGTGTTTGAGTCTTTGTTACTCCTTCACGCCACAATGACAAAATAGATTTAATTTAAATTTAAAATGAGGATAGCTTATACTCTGACTTAACAAATAGGATACTTATTATCCCGGGAAATCAAAGGATTCTTGCTGAATTTAAGAAAAACTCTAGTTACTAATATCACTAATATTACGGACGAGGAACAGCAAAGCAGTTTTAAATTGGTATTGAATTTTAATTTTTATGCTTCATCATCGATGCGACATCGAAATTGAAACAAAATATTATGAACCGATAATGAACTGACTAATTATTTTAATGTTAAATAATTAAGTGATACTGTTAGGTACCTGCGTTGTTAGAGGTGTGAAACAGGGATCACAGTTTCATTAGAAACTCAAATCATAACGGCTTTTGCTTTACAAAGTTATAATTATCATGTTTAATAAGGCTCACAAGATAACGAATGTATGTTAAAAGTACCACTTAATGTCACGGCTTTGCTTATGAAGGTTAGTGAGCAACCATATTTTCACTTCTCTTCATAATAACATGTAGATATAATACTTATATTTGTACAGTATTTCACAAACGGTGAGCAAAAACTAACTCGCTATGTTTAAAGTATTAGCCAATACTACCCAAGTTTTTAGAGATAGAATGCCGTTTAGTTGCATAGTGAACCTAATAAATCATAAAAAATAAACTGTTAGACCAAAAACCAACCGAAAACACACTAAAAACAGGAGCTGACGCGACGTGTTGACGGATGCTTGTGTAGTTTTTCTGTGATAGAAACACTAGAGATATAAATGATCAGATGTAAAGCTTTTTTACATCAGAGCAACATGCGACATTGTGGCATGCCACAGGAATGCATGGTACAATAAATGACAATTAGTTCAAAATATAACAAGAATTGTCAGCAGACTTTGGTACCGTACCTAATACGTATGTTCCAACTCTACAGCACGATGTTGTTTTGGCATAAAAAATAGTGCCCCGAAATAATTTATATTTCCATTTTTTGTATGCCTCATTGTCGCATGTTGTTCCTCCGCTGTAAACCAGTCTTAACACTCGTTGCCTTGAGTGTGGAAGCATTCTTTTTTAAAGCAAGATGGGCTTTTAGCAACAATAATTATACCTGATGGAAAGGATTAATGAGGTCTAGGTTGAAGCTCGCTTACCTAGAAAATGTCAACAGATATTAGGTTCGAACATGAGCAATCTATTTCCGCAAGTAAAACTATGATGGCGATGGCACCACATCTCAATCTGTTAATTTATTTCTGTAAATAGGTTTAGCATTATTTTGATCATTTGGATTCGTTTAAATATTCAGAATTAAGAAGCTGGCAAGCGGATTATGCACGATTTACGTCTATAATTGGATTTAGATAATGGAATATCGACAACATATTTTCGCCTCCGAAACGGTAGGGATTTTTTCTCGTGATAAGATTATTTTATTAAAAGTGATATTTTATACGAAAAAATATAACTCGATCACGCGTTCGATGTATAAAAAAGTTTTAACGATGTTCACACGAAGAGACATCATTATTTTCCAGTTTGTTTAGAAACAACGAAATGAAAAAAAAAGTCTTCAGTCCTTTTGTGAATAAAATATTACTGTACACTATCAATTACTTTTATTAAATCAAAATAATCATCATCATCATCATCATCAACCAATAGACGTCCACTGCTGGACATAGGTCTCTTGTAGGGACTTCCACACGCCACGGTCTTGCGGTCTTGCGCCGCCTGGATCCAGCGGCTCCCTGCGACTCGTCTGATGTCGTCCGTCCACCTAGTGGGGATCTTCCAACGCTGCGTCTTCCGGTGCGAGGTCGCCATTCTAGCACCTTGTGACCCCAACGTCTATCGGTTGTACGAACAATGTGCCCTGCCCATTGCCTTGCATTGCATTAAATCAAAATAATATGTGTTCAATATTATAGTTTTGTTTAAATATGCGTATAAGTATGTTTCGATTTCTAACCGCAACAAGTAGACTTATAGTAATTTATTCGAAATTTTATTTGAAATGGTAGTTTACAAAGGTCTTAATAGGGGGGGGGCCTAATGAGTACCTACGCATTTTTATGACAGCTAGTTCGAAGAATCATGGATACGAACCGAATACGGATGAGTACACCAACGCCCGAACGCTAAATCTATTATGTTTCAGCCGGAGCTCTATATTACCGAGAGTGTTGATATGATACGGCAGAAAACTTCCATCTACAAATCAACTTTAGACCTAGGTTAATAGAGTATAATCCGGAAATAAATGTGAATGCAAAATAATGTATAATTTTTTGTATAGTAGAAAATAAAATGGAAGAGCGTTGATGTGATGTGTCACAAAAATGCAATGCGAACCGTGACGCATAATATAAAATTCATTGGTGGTCACTATACGAGGACTTTGCGCACCCTTTATCAATTAACGTCCCGGCGTAAATCGATTTCATTTATATAATCTTTTAACTGTTAAATGTCCTGAAACAGTAAAAAGTTTTATCGATATTATAATAGCTGTATCGATACAAAACAAAATCAGAGAAATGAGTTAATCGTAATAACTCTTTGATTTTTCGGGACTAAAAGCAGCTTAACAGTATGTCCTCTGTGCTTGGGATGTAAACTATCTCTGTACCAGATTTCGTCAAAATCAGTTAATAAGTTGGGCCATAAAAAGCTAGCAGACAGACACATTTTCGCGTTTAAAATATTAAGTATAGATATGGATTAAGTCCTAAATGTCGGCCTCAGGTACTAACTAAAGCTGTTAACAAATGAGATGCACTTACGTAGTAAAAGTTTTTTATTAAATGCAGTAACAAATACCCCTCTTACATTTTCAAAGATGTTTGAGATCACAAATAACATGTATCCGTAATCTTTTAGCACAAAATCGCATTCCCGACGGTCAACTCTTCCACTAATGGAAGTAAAAAACTACAAACAGGTGGTCATTTTGTCAATGAAACATGTGGACAGTCGTGGAACGTGGTACCGTTTAATTCCGCTAAAAGCGTCCATCGCATTGTGGGAGCGATTCGAGACTCTCGCATTCACTGCGCTCCTGGTAATGTCACAGGTGATTACTAACGAGGAGTGAACCAAATCGTATGACCAGCCCGAGCAAAATCGTGGCTTTCACGTGGCTTTTTCATCAACGAAGCATTGCAGAAGCTGAAAGAGAGATATGTCACTCTGATTGTGCTTGGGCTCCAGAGTAATAGATGTAGGTGTTATATTATTGTATACTATTAGAGATAATCTCCATTATTACATTTCACTTTTCCTAGAATTAATTTTATTGGTAAAAGCATTTTTTGGCATGGAGATAGTTTGTATCCAGGATACTTTTATAAGAGAAAAACGAAAGATTCCTATGAGATTAAAAATCTAAATCCATGAACCTGAAGTCTTGAGCAAAGTCTAATTTTATCATTTTGACAGGAATTGTTCTAGAACTTTCGGTACTGCATTCTCAGTTATACTGTAATATATAGGTACCTACCTAAATATTATATGCCTCATAGTCCCAGGCGGTTTCTAACGAATGAACTAAATCCACTATACTTGTACCAAAAGCTCTTAGCTGAAGGTGAATATTGGTTGAATTAGGATTAGGTGTACTAAATACGTCCTAGTGTGTGATCATTGATGTAGGAGAAGTCTATCTCTACGTGTGTATATGATGAAGTATGTTTGGGTGTAACCGTTATACTAGGAAGTTAGTTAAACCGATAAATATCGAGAATTTAATTACGTCACGACATGTTTGTATTTACCTACTGTGGTGTGGAGTTTAAAACAATTAGTTTGGAAGCGACCTGGCAAATACCGTACTAAGGTTCAATGCATATACTAATCAAGCTGGGAGAGACGTGTTCATTAACGTTTACTTAGACGAAAGGTATCTAAACCTTAGCATAGTCACAGTTTAGCAAATATACAGTTAAACTGCCGTATACCATGCTGAGCCATTCCAAGCAGATGCTACACAAACAGTAACTAATCCACACTCTCTATGTTTTCAAGTTTCCGCTACGTAGGTACCTACTCGCTTTTTTGGATTCCATGCAAAAAAATCAGGCAGTGAGTGAACCCAACGAGGCAAGTGTGAGGGCGCTGTCCATAATCTGGCGCTCGAGTCATCTCGTGGAAAGTTTTTTTATCCGGATTCATTATAACACGTATGATAGGCAAACTTTGACATCATAGTCTAGTCTAGTAGACTCTTAGTTTTAAATTACACGGTGATGATCCTTTCATTCCCTCGTTGAACTTATGGCTGCAGCTAGACCGTTTTTTTCCTCGAATTTCTTGATATTATTTCCACGAGAGTCCCACTCTTTTAAGGTCTGCTTTAATAGATATCTTTTAAGTGTTGGTTGCTCAACCATGTGTTTTTCGACTAAAATACCACTTGAGCAGTGTTTGTCTCTTCTATTCGCAATATATGCCCGACCCATCACCATCACCTCAAAACTATTTCTTTGTAAACCGGGAGTTGTAGCATGTTTCCCATAAGTCTTAATTCCTGATTGTTAGTCCAGAAAATACGGGGACCAACCTTAAGTTACTTATTAAGAAAAACTGAATTCTGTGGATTAGCGACTTAGTTGTTTTCCACGTTTCATACCCGTATGAGAAGACTGACTTTACTCGAAACTTGTACGGCTCAAACAGAAAGCTTAAATACGTCTTGTCTTGGATAGGATTACGCTAAATGGAAACAATTAATTTGGCAGCATTAATCAAGTTAAGAAATACACAGTAGATACATTAGTCGCGATGGTCGGTAAAGAGGTAGAAACTAATTAAATTCACGATTGTACTCACGCCGACGCGGCATTTAAAACGATTAGTTAGGGAGCGACCAGGCGAATGGCGCGCCAAGGTTCAGTACACACTAATCAAGTTGTGAAAGACGTGTTTATTAAAGGCTGTGCAAAGGTAGCTGAAGCTAAGCATACCCAACTTCACATACATCACATCACTACTTCACTTCTCACATTGATATGTAGCCTTTTTATCTAGCAAGGTTCGACTACATTAGGTGGAATCAAGAAATACTGTTGACGTCAAACAAAATATAACGTGACTGCTAGTCTACCTTATTAGCACAAAAGTTACTTCAATCTCAATTGTTGTGATTGGCTGGATTTATAGTATTTCAGATGCAGCTGTGCATTTGAGCCCATTGCGAAAAAGTGTCATCCAATCAGAAGTCATTGCGGTTTGCTGACGTGTCATCCATTTTACAGTCGCGCCCGATGCTGCTGATGGCACTCATTTTTTTGAGTTTTTGCGTTTCTAGCGGGTCTTACCGCTTGCGGTCTTGCGTGAAGCTATGTTTTAGAACTAAGTATAATTTAAAGAGATTTACATTGCTTAATGAATTGAATCATTGGTAAATAGCAAACGATTAAAACTAACACGTTTAGAGAACTTGGCAACAACTTTAGAATGTCGTCAAGCTAAGAGCAATTAATATAATTGTAGTGATTATTCCTCGGTAAAAGCAAATAGTTTAGTGAGAATAATTCGAGCATTTTTAAAATATTGCACGGACGAAGTCAAAAGCATTTTATAGACAAACAAGTAAAAAAAACTACAATACAAAAGATTCCTGTAAAACATTAACTACAATTTCCGAGCGAAGTACCAAGCTATTTCTTTGTACAAAAGAGCGAAGCATTTAAACGATTCGCATAAGTAGTCTTTAATTTAATTATCTTCGTAATAGGCAACATTGGAAAGGCGTATGCGGAGAGCGTTCCAAACGAGGAAAAGTGGGGAAAAACAATTAAAGGAAACTTTCAAAACGACCACATTTTCTCTTTATTATTATCCTTGCTCTGTATTTGACGACATTTCTGGCAAAGTCCTAAATCCCTCCTAAGGATTTTGAAAATTACAAATCTTTGCAACTGCACATTATAGAGTTAACATCTGAGGATGAGTGAAACGAGCATAATGTTGTTTAATGGTAGCGGAAGGCGGGCCGTGAATTTCACGTTTTGCCATACAAATTTATCTGTTTTAGCGGATTATACCAATATAAGCTTGTTGTCCCTAGTGTTTCATGAACTTTGGTAAAGTATCGTATACTTCGGTGGTTTTAAAAATATGTACTAAACCCAAAATTGCATATATTGCAGCAAAATTCGACTTTCTAGTAGCGCTTAATATCATTACAAACTGTACGCAAAGCAAACTATTACAGTATTACCAAATTATCAAATATATCGGTAGATGCGTATATTTATGCAAGCCAAACGAGGGTCCAATATTGCGTTAGGTCAGACAAATTGGGATCAGCCAGTGAATATATTACGAGCCCAGCCATCGGTTTGTTAATCGTCCCCGGTTATTTATGACCGCTTTAACTGTTTATCTGGGGGCGCGGATGATGCAACTTGTGACGGCAATGTTGCAGCTTTTTATGCGATTTTGCGCCCCAGGCTGTCTATTAAATGTATGGGATACTGTGCAAGTGCATGCAAATATAGCACTGCATACAAAAACCACTTGAGCCATGCGATTTTTCGTATGCTTTCGTGTATTTTTCATAAGTGCTTACTCTTTTAGCGTTTAAATTATCGTGAGTGATTCCATTAAAAATATAGACGAAACCGGCTTTGCTCACGTATTTTAGTCAACGCTAGCGGTTAGTCCGACTATTTTCGAACCAATCGGGGTCCTTTTCACAGAGACTCAGGCTGAGATCTATAAAACGCACTTTGACTTTGCTCGGACTTAAGATTGAGTTAAGTTGAGATTTATGTGAGAGATATAGCTCTGTCTCGTTTTACCTCTGTCTTAAGTCTAAGCAAAGTCAGAGTGCGCTCTATAAATCTCACCTTCAGTTGGCAAGCGCATCACGGTTGAGACTACGTGCCGCACT
This sequence comes from Maniola hyperantus, assembly GCF_902806685.2. Taxonomy (NCBI): domain Eukaryota; kingdom Metazoa; phylum Arthropoda; class Insecta; order Lepidoptera; family Nymphalidae; genus Maniola; species Maniola hyperantus. Next base: position 9,364,250 of record NC_048548.1, on the reverse strand, counting down.
CGTCCCTATGAAAAAGAACCCGGGATGGGTTTGAAACAAGTCGAGCTAACGTCGACTAAACACGTGAGTAAAGCCGGTTTTCTCTATATTTATAAGTACGTACTCTATGCTTTAAGTACATACTTAATACTCTCAATAATATAAGTGGAAATCCAATTGCAGATTATCTGATATCGATGTCTAATACTGAGTTTCAGTGAATGATTACCTAAATTTTACAAAATATTTATGTGACTAAATGAATAATTCTAACCGGCAATATTAAGTTAGCCGATAACAGTTTCCTCACTATGATACTAATTGAATAAGCCTCTTTAAACCCGAGCTAACAAGCTATTAGAACTGACAGCATGAAATTGCAGAGATTTTAGTGTGAAATTTTGTTCCATTTTGGTCTATTGTCTTTGGAATATACTTAATCCTATTGTAATACTTTAGCTTTCCATGTTATTTAAGTAGGTAGGTACCCCTAATTTACTCGAAACAGTCAATGTCTTTTTGTTTATTTTTTACCCAAGTGTCCTTGACGATAAGCAATTTCATGAATATTCAGTACGCGATATCCTCAAGCAATCCTTTTTCGTCAATTTCTTTATACGAAGAGGGTTGTATGTGAAAATTGTGAGGGACAAACGTTTCAGTCATGTACTCAGTTTATTATCGGCAATTTATATGTGTGCACCTCTAACTTTTCGGACATATTAAGTCCGCACATAAGTGCCTTTTAATTAATTAAATATCACTTGCTTTAACGAAGAAGGAAAACATCGTAAGAAAACCTGCATGCCTGAGAGTTCTCCATAATGTTCTCAAAGGTGTGTGGAGTCTAGCAATCCGCACATGGCCAGCGTGGTAGACTATGTCCAAAACCCTTCTCACTCTGAGAGGAGACCCGTGCTCTGTAGTGAGCCGGTGATTGGTTGATCATGATGATCTTGATGATATGTTTACGATCCACTATTAAATAAGTAGAGACATGAGACGATACACCCAAATTAAGACAACTTGACAATTGACAGGATTTTGTCTGGTGAGAGGCTTCGGGCCTGTCTAGTTACCACCGGTAAAGACATCACTGAAATTTAGCGTTCCAGCCCGTTCCCAGTTGTCGTCTGTCGGGTCCGGATTTTAATCGGATGTTCCTGTGGCAGAACATTTTATATCAAACTATTCCTAAACATTTATACCTAAGCATTTTATTTACTTATAGCCATTTATGTTACGTTGTATTATACACAAAAGATTTACTGATTTCCTTCTTGACTGAAGTCTACGCTTCCTTAAGGGGACTCAGTTCGGTGCTTTCTCCATACAAACGTAGGAGGGAAAATACAACAATATTCGATATTGTACGCACAAAACTAAGAATTATATTGATTTATCTCGTCATTATCTAGGTTCAATGATATCTAAAACATTGAAAAAAATATTGATTTAAAAGTTACGAGCCTCAAAAGATTCCTATTTTAACACTAAATTTATGACAACTTTAGGCGTAAATAAATAAGATTAGGGATATGAAAATTGTAAAACAATTTATCATTAGACGTAGTTTATTTATTCATTAGTTGAAATAACTTTACTTTGCAAACATAAATTCAGTAGTTTTTTCTCAAAAATACTTTTCCTAAACCTTTTTCGCGCGCTTGATTTCAGTGATAATCATCGTGCCTCTCAACTTTCTCATACAATGTCAAGTGAAAAGCAAACACGTTACCCACGTGCGCTGCCAATTTCGGTCGAGCGTCCTGCGTCACCTTAAATGAAACTTTTGAAGAGGCTTACGCTCATTTTGATTTTAATCAAAGCTTTGAAACGAAATTAAATTCACACGAAGTTATTTCGTCTGACATAATATTACCTAGATGTTGAATATTTTTTTATTTACAAACAACAGATTTTCAAGTACAACCATTCGTGTATTTCTCGTAATTTGCAGTATTTCGTATTGCAAGCTTCAGCGAGGCCAAGATAGAAAGTGTAACATAAAACATTTTATTACAAATGATACTTTATTACAGAGCATCTTGGCTTCCTCTGACCATAGTTTTAAAGGGTACTTAAACAGTCCATAAATCAATGCGATATGTCGGAGAAATGCCCTGTTTCATCGCGGGGCTTAGTCGCCGTGAAATATTACCAGATTAAACTTGGTGGCGAGAAAATAGGGCTAGAAATACAAGGAGGCAAGGTCTTTTGTACCCACTATTTCCTTGTCGTTAGTGACAAGGAAATTTTTCCTTAATTTTCTGGTCTCTCGATAATGAGGTCTAATGCTACTGAGTGAGCTGTTTTCGATGAAGTTTTTGGCTCCTAATCCTACTTTTCTATTAATCCCTACTTTAAAATAAGAAGAAAAAGAAGACACAATTTAGGCCTGAACTGCAATCTGACCTGGTGGTAAGTGATGATGCAGTCTAAGATCGAAGCGGGCTAACCTGGAATGGGTATGGCATTTTTTATTAAATCCACCCCCTTTCGTTTCTACACGGCATCGGTTTGTTGGTTTGTCCTTCAATTATACCGCAATGGAGAGTCGATCGATGCTGGTTTTTAGGGTTATAACCCTAAAAACTAGCATACTTTAAGACCTGAAGAGTAATTTAGGTTACATCCCAGAAAATCAAAGAAATCCCATGGAATTTTAAAAAAATCTATATCCACGTGGATGAAGTTGCGGACATAGTTTAAAACTGTCTTGAAAAACCTATCTGCCCTAAAACAAGCCAATAAAAACCCTGAAAAGCGAAGTGTTAAAAAACTTTTAGGTCCATTAGTTCTCGGTGAAATATACAATTTAAACCGCTTAGCCGTTTAGAACGCTAACCAAAGCAGTCTGTCCCAATCAAAGTGGATAAAAAAAAACTATTACGTGGATATTCAAAGTAAATTGCTTTTTTGTTCTACAAGGGTACTGCGTTGACTTTTAATTAAAGCCCCTTGCCAATCTCCATTATGCACGAGATTTTTAACAGCCCCATACACATACTTGTACGGTATACCTATGTATGTAGATTGTAGGTCCATTCTGTCCCCGCTTTATCCGATTCAAAATTTACTGCGTATCGATTCAATTTGGCGAAACTATTGACAATTTATAAGGTTGAAAAGTTTGTTTGAATTTTTGTGAATACAATTTATATACTTACTAGCTGGTGCCCGCGATTTCATCCGCGTGGAATTAGATTTTTTGACCCGGGTTTGCTCTTATTGATTTTTCCAACTATTTACATTTAGCAGTTTCTTAATCAGATAGCTTTTACTATTAATTGGTCAACTCCGTCTATCGCAGGTTCGACCTACGGTCCAGCTTGTAAGAAGTTATAATAAATTTCCTAACGCACTTTCATTCATTTAGTTTTCCGTTTTCAGTAGATATCAGGACCCTTATCGAACCAGGGTGAAGTGTGTTTGTTTGTTGGGTTATTGGTTTGTTGGTTTGTTCTTCAATCACGTCGCAACCGTGGGACGGATTGACGTGATTTTTTGCATGGGTATAAATAAAGACCTGGAGAGTGACATAGACATACTTTTTATCCCGGAAAATCAAAGAGTTCCCACGGGATTTTTAAAAACCTAAATCCACGCTACGAAGCCACGGGCATCCGCTAGTGGGCTATAAATTACTTAGTATCTACCGCGGATGAAGTCGCGGGCAAAAGCTAGTACATAATAATTTATAACTGGTTTTATGGCGTCGGCAAATTGCATACCCCATAATGTGTGTGTAGGTAGGTACAGCTCACACTCTAAAGGTAAATGGTAAATGAATGTTTTTTGATTGGGCATACAATCAATTGGCTCTAATGAAGTATGTATTCGGAATTATAATTTATTTATACGACAGGAACTCGTTTATAACTGCCTGAAGACCCTGAGGTATGTTGACACGACCGAAGTAAACATAATTAAAATTTTCAAAAACTCCACGGGCGCCGCAAACTTCATTAGAATATTAATTCGGATGGAGAATTAATTATTTCATTATTATAATTTTGAGTTAATTCAATAAAGATGGCTACGTCTTTTGTTTAATTAAATTCATTGTAAAGTGTTGTAAACAAGATAAAATGAGAAAAAATTACAAAATATATTATACTTACGTACTTTTTTAGTTAAACTGTACCTATCCTTATCCTATCCTGTGAGCAATGGCAGCATCCTGTTGTATTCGCAAATATTAATAAGTATAGTCCGTAAAAAGACTCCTAACGCGCCATAGTTTAACTCTATGGGTCAACTGGTGCTTGAGGAGTTAAATTGAACGCGTTATACATACCTACTTTAGTACGCAACAGGCCGAAATGGCAATCGGGGTACGAGGCGGGGAGATGCCCCGCACGTCACCCGCGTAAGCCCGCACCGGGTTAGCGTGGACGCTATGCGGGTGTGCGGGGCGTCCCCACCCCGGTTGCCATCTCGACCTGTCGCGTACACTATGCTACCTGGAACGGTGGAATTCATGTTTCAAAAATTTTCACATTTCCGTGGGACTAAAACATTTTCCGGGATAAATTCAAGATATTTAAGTGACTTTTGTCCTGATCGCTTTAGCGGTCAAGCCTTGGTATCAGATAATCTTTTGCATTTACATTTATAGTATAAATGTTGAAATATGGATCTTAGGTATTATTATTATTACAAAGTTCTAAAAAATCTAGATTTAAGAAAGATTATTGGATTAAGTATACTTCCATCAAATGTTGTCGTAAGATTTATCCGCAACATTGCTTTTGCGGCCTCCAAAATAAAACCTCTGTGATAAACAATAACCCCGCCGAAATCGTGATCCGAGACGATCGTAACTTCCAATCGATTTTGAAATCCAACTATGTTTTCCATCCCTTTTTTATTCTCGACGACAATGTCGTGAAAATATTTTGTTTATTATAATGTTACTAGCTTATGCTCGCGACTTCGTCCGCATGAACTACACAAATTTCAAACCCCTTAGAGGTTGAATTTTCAAAAATCCTTTCTTAGCGGAAGCCTACGTCACAATAGCTATCTACATGCCAAATTTCAGCCCGATCCGTCCAATAGTTTGAGCTGTGCGTTGATAGATTAGTCAGTCAGTCAGTCAGTCAGTCACCTTTTCCTTTTATATATTTAGATTACTACTATTGACTACAGTTACTAATACTGATATTTTCTCTGTGTGGAATTAGGTTCATAAAATCTCGTAGAAACACTTTAATTTTCTGTCTCAAGGATGGAAACTATTTCTGTGCCAAATTTCAAGATCGGTTCAGCAGCTAAGCGGTAGAAAAGAAACAGACAGATACCTAGATAGACCAGCAGAGTACAGAAGACACACTTTCGCATTGTTTACCTATTAGTAGGGGTTTAAACTAATTTATAATAGGTACATAATATGTCATATTAATAGTAATATTATCATTTTAGTCAACCGACTGCCGTGATCAAAATCTACTAAAACTTTCAAACTTTTGTTTAAGTAAGTCATTATTATCACCATCATGATCAACGCATCGCCGGCTCACTCTTTAGCACTGGTCTCTCAGAATGAGAAGTATTTTGGCCATAGTTTACCACACTGGCCAAGTGCAGATTAGCAGACTTCACACACCTTTGAGAACATTATGGAGAACTCTCAGGCTTACCTACAAGTTTTCTCTCGACGTTTTCCTTCACCGTTAAAGCAAGTTTTTAATTTTAAGCAAGCAAGAAAAGTTAGGAAAATCGAGATTTATGTAGGTTTACTTATTTATTACAAAATATTTTCGGACAGTCTATATAGAAGATAAGACACAAAAGTGATGGAAAATCAGGAAAAAGCCGTCGTAGATGCAAAGGATAAAAACAAATAAGTAAATGCATATTCTAAAATGTTCACATTCAATCCATTGAAACAAAAATTCAATATTGTTATCTGTGGGAAGCCCTGATACTTTCCAGTCTCGCAAGTAAATTGAGCATTGCGGAAAATGCCTCAGTAATTTAAGCTATATCTACTTACTCTAAATTTACTACGTAAGCCGCCAAGAAATTTAATCTCGAAATTATTTTTTCCCTTCTCTCTGAGATACCGAGGCGTTTCCAATTATAAATAAAATTAGTGATAGCGCCTCATTTTATTGTTTTCCCACTGCTCTTGTTTACGATCAACCGTTTTACATTAATTTTAAATTATTAAAAAAACATACATGAATAAGTATTATTTTAATGAAGGTTTTGCAAGGTTCACTGTTCAATATTATTTCTGATATAATATGATGACAGTGTATTGTGGAACTCCCAGAAGTATTCCAAATACCTCAGCGGTCAATTTTAATAATTACTAGCTGATGCCCGCGACTTCGTCCGCGTGGATTTACGTTTTTCAAAATCCCGCGGGAACTTTTTGATTTTCCGGGATGAAAAGTAGCCTATGTGTTAATCCAGGGTATAATCTATCTTCATTCCAAATTTCAGCCAAATCCGTCTAGTAGTTTTAGCGTGAAGGAGTAACAAACATACACACACACACACACACACACATACAAACTTTCGCCTTTATAATATAATATTATATATATTATAGATTATAGTCGGCCCTATGATTCCATTAGATTTGTTGTGGCAAAAAAATAAGAAGGATCTATTAGGTATTTACTGGATTGTAATTTTAATTATGAGTACTGGTATTTAGGTAACTTTGACATAACAACAAAGGAACAATACTTAAACACGATATCAATTATTTATGCACCTTAAATAAATAGTTTGAGTAAATTCAAGAATTAAAGTTTTTTGAATGAAACTTGAAGGGAAATTGTAGCCTGGAGGAATAAAAATAGTTAGGCGCAAATAAATCTTAACAAATAAATCAATAGACATTAAAATTTTTTTGAATTATCAATATAGATGCAAATAAAATCCAGACAAATCGATCGTCAATGAAGCGATAATTTATTTCACTTAAAGCTATTTAAAAAACCGTTTACGAACGAATGAATGCATGATTTTATAGTCGCTTTTTTAAAAACACCACCCTCCGTATTCCAGAAGGGATTGATGATTTTATTAATGTTCACAATGCACAACTGATTGGAATGAGAACGTATATAAAAAGTAATTGAATGATTTTGACGTGCAAATGAAATTTCGATTAATTTCTGGTCAAGCTGTAACGTTTTATTTAACACATCAATGAGATCAAAGAGTGATGACTCTTTAAAAGTTTATAATAATAATAAATACTAACAAATAAGATTCATAACATTTTTCATCGTTTATTGTTTTTATACTTGTACCTAATGACATTTTACGGCAGGAAGATGTGATTTGGAGTTAAAAAAGCAAATGTCGGAGTAGCTATGAAAGCTTTACCTAAAAAAAAACATTATCACGTAAAAATCTGATTGGTCGACTGATCACATCTCCTCTCCGCTTGGGTGGAAAAAGACCTTAATGACATAAACAAACGAAGAATTCGAGATCAATAATAATTAGTTTAATTAAACCTTTCATACTTAATATGTAAGATATAAGATAAAATACATGCATACAAATAATGTTAATAACAGTTACTAACATATTCCAAGGGAACAAGTTACAAATTATTCTTGGAAACTCGTAAACGACGGGTAGAGTCACACTGACATTGGACAATTCAAATAAGCCATACATACTTGTAGGTTGAGTGCGAGTTTGCAAACTAGCTTTCAGTCAAGTTTTCCTAAACAACTTTATCAAAGAGATTGTAGCGAACAAGTTAACCTCCGTCAAGAGTATCTTCTGGAGTGTATTGGTATTTCCCTAGGTGCAATAATAAAACATAAGTGGATAAACCTCGGATCGTAACGTTGTTTTCCTATACAATCTGTATCAATCATAATAATCGTAACATATTTTTGTTTTTTCTTTGTTCAATAAGTAATGTTACCTATCTGAATCTATCCATCTATCATATTATTTTACATTTATTCACTTTCTATTTTGTAGTCAGCTCGTAGATAAGTCATTTTTAGGGTTCCGTACCTCAAAAGGAAAAACGAAACCTTTATAGGACCACTTCGTTGTCTATCTGTCTGCCAAGAAACCAAGAGGGTACCGTTGACTTAGAATCATGAAATTTGACAGGTAGGTAGGTCTTTTAGCACACGTAAGAGGAAAAATCCGAAAACCGTGAATTTGTGGTTACATCACAAAATATTCAAATGTGTTCATGAACAAAATAAAATTAGTATTTTCAACTTTCAAAGTATTCAAAGTAATATTTCTATACCAAGTGGAGTATCATATGAAAGGGCTTTACCTGTACATTCTAAAACAGATTTTTACTTATTTTTATGCAAAATAGTTTTTGATTTATCGTACAAAATATCTAAAAACATGACTGCAGTATGGAACCCTCGGTGCGTGGGTCTGACTCGCACTTGACTGGTTTTTATGTCTCCGTTCTCCTTTCCTTCTCAATTCTTCTCTCTCTGGTAAATAAGTTCTTATTTCATGTAAAAGGAGCGGGAAGTGGCAATGACGTGGCTGGTATAGACAGGTACCTACCCACATATTTTCAAATAAAATAAGTTTGCCGTTATAGTTAAGCGAGCCACTGCAGTGAGATCATATTATTTATCTTTATGAATATGAAGAAAAACGTTGGCTCTGCTCTACGTCTACCACTTCAAATTACGCATTAAGATGTTTGTAGAAAAATAAAACAAATACTCATTAGTCTACAAGTTCCTTGGATGTTTAAAAGCTCACAAAAGTTGCCTGATCTGCTGAAAATGAACTTCAGTATCGATACGCGAGGAAATGTGGAGAAATAAAAAGTTGCTTACGCTTACCGCCCATTTAGCGCTATGAAAAACTTTTCACACCGATGATGAGAGAGCAAAGTTACGAGCAAATGAGGGCAGTTTTTAAAACTACTTTACACGTTTTATTTTTCGATGCATTTGAGGTATTAAAAACTTTCTTTTTAGAGCTGGATAGCCGTACGTAGTTGCAATTCCACGGACACGTACGAAGCGATTTGCCTCTTCAGTTCTAATTTCAACCGCTAGGATTTGGAACACCCTTCCGGCATCAGTTTTTGCCTCCACTTTTAATATAGGTCTCTACCTATATTAGAAACCTTCATGTCAAGAGTGGATAAGCATCTTCTAGGCAAGAGCGCTCTATCATCACTTGCTAACAGGTCTAATTGCAGCCAAGCAATAGGTTACAAATAAATAAAAGGATTGCTTTAAATTTTTATAGTTTTTAAGGTTAAAATATTAAAATTGAAATGCTAATCTGAAAACAAATCAATGATATCTTTAATTATGATAGGATATAATATTTTTTAACATGGACAGGGGTACAACCCGGGAATCGCACACAGATTGCCATTTTTTTAGAATAATGAACAGCGAATAAATCGATCGATAAGGAATCAAAAAATGACCCAGTGTTTCAGACTCTACTACTTAGTAGGTACTTTCGTTTTCGCAACAATAACTTCACATCTATCGTTGTCCCGCGAGATTTATCGTCAAACATTGATTTGGCCACGGCGTCTGTTTGTTGCCATATCGTTACAGGTGTTCTCCTATTTCAAAACCGGTAATGGGAGCCGGCAGCTCATTAAAACAGTTTACCACAAATTCACAAATGGGAATAGCCTAAATTCCTGGATAATGCGAACTAGCGCACTGTATGGTACGCCCGCCATTCGTAATTAAATATGATCATGTACATTTGCTGGCTGGAAATCGAAATTCAGTGGATGGTTGGACACTAATGTTTTGAACGCTTATTTAATTCTGTTTACCTTTTACACTTAATGACTTTTAATAGAATTTCGATTGTTAGAATTTGGCATTAACGAAAATAATTGTGTTGTTTGTTAAAGTACACAATTCATACAGGCATCTAGTACATAAATAACTTATTAGAATTACATGAAATGATTTTACTTGGAAAACGGTATTTCTATCAACGCGAATTGTTATTAGGCGGAAACATTGAAAATCATGCAAGCTGTTAAGTTTCTCATTGTTCTCTCAAGTTATGGAGACAGAAAATTCTTTAAAATCTGATCTTTACAATTCAAACATATTATTGTAGCTAAATATAATAAATTTAGAGACTAATGAAAATAGGCGTCGGATTTAAAGCCAACGCTGTGCCAACCCTTGTAGTTTTTTTAATTCAACCTAATTCGAATATATCATTTTACAAAATACCGCTGATAATGCGTTTGATCAGCGTTTGAATGTTAAAGTTAGAACGCTTAGACGCTTAGAACGGGTGATGTTCAAAAAAATACAATTCGGCCATCCTTTAAAAACTTTTTTAAGTCTTTGGGTTTGATTTCCTGTTAAGTAAATGTTATTTTAAAATCTGTTTACCTTTTGTTTCTTCTACCGTCGGATTTTTTTTGTTTAAAGATGAAAAATAAGTATTCATCATGGCTAGAAATATTCATAATATTCTTTAAATAATAATAAATATTGCAAAACTTACTCTTACAATTGTTAGCAAAGATACTTGTATTTCTGGCCCTATTTTCTCGCCACCAAGTTTAATCTGGTAATATTTCACGGCGCCTAAGCCGCGATGAAACAGGGCATTTCTCCGACATATCGCATTGATTTATGGACTGTTTAAGTACCCTTTAAAACTATGGCCCGAGGAAGCCAAGACGCTTGGTAATAAAGTGTCATTTTTAGCGTTCCGTACTAGAAGCGTGCAAACGGGACCCTATTACTAAGCCTCTGCTGTACGTACCTAAGTCTATCTGTCTTTCACCGGGCTGTATCTCATGAACCCTAATAGGTAGAGAGCTGTTTGCCGCTATTTCAACAAATATTAAAAACTAGGTGATGCCCGTGGCTTCGCCTTCGCCCGCGTGGATTTAAGTTTCTGTATATCCTGTGGGAACTCTTCAATTTTCCGCGATTAAAAGTAGCTTATGTCTGTTCCCGGGATGCAAACTATCTTTGCACCATCATTGTCATCAGCCTGTGGACGTCCACTGTTGGACATAGGCGTTCCCTAAAGAGCGCCACCACACCAGGTCCTCAGCCTTCCTCATCCAGTCACTTCGCGCAGGACTCCTTATAGCGTCGGTCCATCGTGCTGGAGTGCGTTCCACTCTACTCCTGCTTATACGCGGTCTCCACTCAAGGACTTTCCGGCTCCAACGGCCATCTTTGTACCAAATTTCGTTAAAATCGGTTGGACAGATGGGCCGTGAAAAGCTAGCAGACCGACAGACACACTTTCGCATTAATAATATTAGTATGGATTTCAGACTTGCCGCTATGCAAATTAAAAAGTTTTATTTCTTCTACGATGGTACGGAAACATTCGTGTGCGAGCCCGACTTGCACTTGACCGGTTTTCTAATCAATATTACACTCTGTTTTTTTTTGTTTGAATCGTTAAAAATTTCGACTCAAGTAGTAGAGTTATATTTTATTTAAATAGTCATTCACCCATTACAAAATAGCTTTGGTACGATGTTAATGTACGATTTATTATTGAAGGTAATGTCTACAACAAACATCGAATCATCATCATCATCATCATCATCATCATGATCAACCCATCGCCGGCTCACTACAGAGCACGGGTCTCCTCTCAGAGTGAGAAGGGTTTGGCCATAGTCTACCACGCTGGCCATGTGCGGATTGGTAGACTTCACACACCTTTGAGAACATTATGGAGAACTCTCAGGCATGCAGGTTTTCTTACGATGTTTTCCTTCTTCGTTAAAGCAAGTGATATTTAATTAATTAAAACGCACATAACTCCGAAAAGTTATTGCGTTACGGGGATCGAACCCCCGACCTCCAATTAGAAGGCGGACGTCCTAGCACTAGGCTATCACAGCAAACATTGAATACATAAACTAAATCAAATAAGTGTTACATGCGATGTTATGAACATTACTCATCGCTCGCTAGTGACAATTATTGTATCCCCGAAATTCTATTAACGGCCATCACAAAAGACAAACAGATTCAAAATTACATAAACATTGAAATTATTAGTTCAACCGTATTATAAATTTCGACTCCCAGTGAACTAACGGATGACAATGCTCCCATTTAATTAAAAATGATTGCTGTACCAAATATTCCGCTAAATCGCGTAATATAGGAGTTAAATAAATAAATAACCTTTTATTTGGGACCATAGCGCACAGTACAAAACACAACAACACCAGACAAACGTACATAAACAAAACAAATAAAAAAACACAACAAAAAACAAAGCATGAAGACAAAAAAAAAAGTTAAGGTTATTCCCACTCGTGGATTTGTGGTGAACCGTTTTAATAAGGTACACAATCGCTACATGCCTTTATTAGCAGCCATATTAGTATACTGTGACGTAGTGTATAGCAAAATGACAATGTCATCGACAAATATTTAGCAAACCTCTTGGGATGTGTTCCAAATAAGTTGATTAAATATTCTAAAATTGGGAGGGGAATGTAAACTGCTAACGAGTAACGACTAATTTTGTAACATGTTCATTTATGGTCTAACTCATAGATTAATTATTAGTCTCGCTCCGGTCTACGTCTAACTCTTGAATTTCTAATAGAGTCTAGATGTACCTATTTATTGAAAACTCCTAGATCTTTACTAACAAAAATAATACACTGTTATGATATATTACAAAGTATGTTACAAAGGTATGATTCCGAACCACGCTGCACGCAGCAGCAATGTAGCGCAACGTTGCTGCCTAGCTCGGAATGTAATGTCATATATAAGCTTATAGAGATTGTATGGGGACCAGTAGTGCCGCGACAGGACTGTGACAACTGGTGACAGCACTGTTGCGGCAGCGCTGCTGGGTGCAGCGTGGTTCAGAGTCATACCTTAATTATGATTGTGCACGTCAAATGTATGACTTTAAGTACCTATGCCATTGACTTATACATTACTTCGTATGGACAGGGCCATTGAACAAACAAAATGGCACCGACTCAGTGGTGCGTTAGCACCAATGCAACCTTAGTGACGTCTGGATTTCAAACGGATCGTTTATTAGTATCTAAGAGGTGACGCTGATTTATATGGTTCCAAAACCGTAAAAAATTTTGTTCGCTTGGGCATATCTTATCATTTATATCGATGACCTATGCAGTTTTTTATTAAACTTCATAATAGTAATCTAAATATATATAAAAGAAAAAGGTGACTGACTGACTGACTGACTGATCTATCAACGCACAGATAGCTTAAGAAAGGATTTTTGAAAAATCAACCCCTAAGGTGGTGAAATAGGGGTTTGAAATTTGTGTAGTCCATGCGGACGAAGTCAAAAGTAATACTGAATCAGTTATAATGATCGCAAAATAAGTAGTATATGGTGAACTTTTACAAAATATAGGTTTTTTTTATTTTTTTCGCATCTTTTTTGGTGGTATCATATCAGTAATCATCAGTACTATTACTGACCTCGTTTTTGCTAGCGTTCTGGTTCACCCTGTATAATATTTCCTAAAAGATTACAATACCTAATCCCAAAGGATAATAATAAAAGGCTGTGTAGACTGACAACACAGACGTATCAAAACTTTGTGTTTAATAAATGAATAGATATGTATTCGAAATTCACAACCCAAATTAGGTAATAGGAGTTACAGAAACGTTGTAATTTAATTCATCGGTTCACTTGCTACAGACGGCGCTCAGGTCCGGTAACTAAATTTGGGTTGGGATTTAGAATCCGTTAGACGTATCGAAACTGAAACCATTGCCAATAACTTTACCCACCATTTTGTTTCTTTTGAATTTACCATTTTATTCTACAGGAAGTAACCAGAACGCTAGCAAAAACTTAGCGTTATTGACAATTATTGTTATACTATCTAAACAATCTACTTAATACCAATAACAATTCGCCTCATTTTGTAGTTTTAGTGATTTAGTATTTTTCAAACCCGCAATCACCCGCAATGTATAGCGTACAAAACTGGGGTCAATGCCCCACCTACGACGCGGCATTGACTCGCCGAGTGGTCTACTCGCAACGTTCGTTGACCTCTAGCATTAGTCAGATGTTTTATTTGCAATGTTTTGTGAACTTTTACAAAATATAGGATTTTTTTGTTATATTTTTCACGTTTTTAGGATTCCGTACCTCAAAAGTAAAAACGGAACCCTTATAGGATCACTTTGTTGTCTGTCGGTCTGTCAAGAAACCTACAGGGTACTTCCCGTTGACTTCGAATCATGAAATTTGTCTGAAAAGGTCTTATAGCAGACATTCGGGGAAAAATCTAAAAACCAGAAATTTGTGGTTACATCACACAAAAAAAATTAAAGGGTCAAGAACTAATAATTATTATTTTCAATTTTCGACGTAAGATAACTATATCAAGTGGGGTATCATATGAAAGGTCTTCACCTGTGCATTCTAAATCAGACTTTAATTTTTTTATTCATCATAGTTTTTGAATTATCGTGCAAAATGTCGAAAAAACACGATTGTAGTACGGTACCCTCGTTGCGCGAGCCTGACTCGCACTTGGCCGGTTTTTTTAATGGTAATCAGTAATCATCAGTACTACCACCTGTTTTCGTTTTTGCTAGCGTTCTGGTTACACCCTGCAATACTAGATGATTCATCCGCATGAATTTAGCTTCTAAAAATCCTGTGGGAACTATTTGATTTTCCGGTATAAAAATAACCCATAATCCATATCAATCTTGATGCAAATTATCTCTCTCTGGTACCAAAATGATGATTGGTTCACCAGGTTCAAGAAAAATATAATTTTTACCATATTATTTTACACCACATTAAGAAAAAGTTACACATTTACAATTTCAGAAATATTGTATGCCAAATGCTTTCACGATTGTGAAAAATAGATTATAAATATGAAAGCGTGTAAGTTTAAAAGGCTTTCATTTGATCATAGCTCCCTTCGCTGCAGGAAGCCGAACAAAGCGTTAAACAACTTTTAACCGTAAGCAAGCTTTTTATTTTCTTCATACTTCCTCGCGAGTAGACAGTGGATTTACTCCTGTAAAACGATGGTTACGGATGAAATAACTCGTAGTAAAATTTTAAATACTTACTTACTTTTTATTTTCAGACCTGCAGAGAAAAAAGGAATCCTTATTCCACTTCGTTTTTTGTCTGTCTGTCTATCTGTTTGTCTGTCTGGCTGTCGTGTCAATCAAGATAAGTCAAGGGAACCAAAACCTACGTACTTCCCGTTGACCTCATCATGATTACACAACACACTTATGAAATAAGGTAGATAGCAATACTGAAACTGACATACCTAAGTCTTTAAATATTTCCATGCAAAAAATCACGTCAACGCGTTGCTCGAAACCAATAAACAAACACACTCGCATTTTATAACAGGTAGGTATGGGCAGCGATTTAGGAATTCGTAAATCGTTTAAATTAGTCGGTATAAATTTTTCGTCTACGTTAATCTTGTAGCAAACTTCAACAAAGTGTAGAAATATCTTGGTAATAGTGAACTAGGAAAATATCCACACACTCAAATAGATACGCTTGACGAAGGCTAACTTGTTCGCTACAATCTCTTTGATAAAGTTGCTCGAGGAAACTTGGCCCGCCCGCTTGCTTGCAAACTCGCACTTAACGTACGACTTAATTGAATTGTCCAGAAATCAGTTTGATTCTTCGCTACATTTCCGAGCTCCTACGAGCTAATTCCTGTTCAATAAACCGTGTACATTTAATGGCGCATAGAACTAAATACGTACGAAATTCGTGAAGCCTATGCCATACCTGCCTGCCTGTATGACTGCTTATTATTACTACAGCCATACCTACTGTTTTAAAGAACATAAGCATTTTTAAATATGATTAATAGCCACTTTTTCCTTCCAAATAAAGTGGAAATATACAGGCAGAGTTGAGCCGTTTTTACTTGATAACGACTCAAAGTAAGCTTTATTTTTTTAGTACTTTGGCATAACAGTGGTGGTGCGCGGCAAGCCCAGGCACGTGTCTTGGCGTGTACGCGTTTTGTTTTATAAAGCTGAGTTTAGGTAGTTACCAAAAACTGGACTCACCATGTTCATCACCATCATGTTTGCGCTGGCTCTAGAAGGGCACTAGTCCTAGGAAAATGTATCTGACAATAGCGCAACGGGTTGGGTTTGAATCTGTCCGTAAGGTTCCAGAACGTTACGGACTTTGGCCTGCTTTTTGACCGTTTAGCCGAAATAAATACTTTCATCTGAAAAAACTCTGACAACCATTTTGAAAAAAAACAGTAGGTACGAACTAGGCTGTTGAGACTTGTGTAAATGGCACTTGAGTACTAAAACGAACACAGAGCGTTGTAGGGTTTTGACGACTCGAAAAGATCACAAAGCGAATTTGTTTGAGTTCTCTGAATATAGCAGTGCTCAAATAAAACACAAAATATAAACGTTATTTTAGCAGGTTTTTCTTTACCAATAAATAGAGTAAAATACCATATACCTAAATGAAAAATTTGTTGCAAGTAGTAGATACTTAAAAGTTTCACACAGCTAGCATATAGTTACGAAGTAGGTAGGTAATTAGCGTTATGTTTGGTTCTGTTATGTTTATGTTATATTATTTGTTGTACCAAAATATATATATATTTTTAATAAAGAATATTAACCATGTTAAATCACTAATATTCTCCTTTCCTCTCCAACTAAGCGTCAGGCTTGTGCTAGGAGTAGGTACGACAATAGTGCAACGGACGGGGTTTGAACCGTCGACCTTCGGTTTTCAGTCCACTCCTTTACCGGTTGAGCTATTGAGGCTCTACTAAATGTATCTTACCTTATCTTACCTACCTGTCTTGGCAATGGTCAACATAATATTTAGAATGTATAAAATAATTATACTTACCTATTTAAATAAATGAAACTATACTTAAAACGCTAACTTGCTTAGTTATTAATGAAAACTTCATAACCCAGCTTGTAATAACAGATTTTCATCGCTATCTTTTAAGTTGTTCAAAAGTAATATTATGTCTGGCTTCTAGAACGCGTTGCAGATTATATCAGCTGCGCTTGCCCCGGGCAATGTAGTTGGCTTAAGTAAGACACGGATAAACAAAGCGTTTTCTTAATTTGAGTTTTGATACTTTGTAGTCAACAAGCTTTGTAGTTTACTCTTTTCGCAATTAGCTCAGATCGTTAAAGGAAACTTCTTAAGCCCAAGGAATATCTCTTTAAGCTAATGATAGTACAGTAACCAGATGGTTTCGACTTGATGCTGTAGCTACAATACAGTAAAATATGGCACGAATACACACTTTTTCATATAGGTTTCTGATACAAACAAACCATGTAGGTTTTTCACGCCGTTCGGATATCCGCATTACCGTATAACTGGTAAAGTAAATTGAAGACGCTACAAGAGACTAATCCAGCCGTGGACGTCTATTGGTTGACGATGATGATGATGAGAAAATAGAGATCCTAATTAGCAAGAAAGTTTTCCATTGGACCATAGCATTTTCTTTCCCCAAAGTATGATTAAGTCTAAAGTAAATGGAAGTAAGAAACAACATTAGATAGGAAAAAACCGGCCAAGTGCGAGTCAGGCTCGCGCAACGAGGGTTCCGTACTACAGTCGTTTTTTTTTCGACATTTTGCACGATAATTCAAAAACTATGATGCATAAAAATAAACAAAAATCTGTTTTAGAATGCACAGGTGAAGACCTTTAATATGATACCCCACTTGATATAGTTGTCTTGCTTCGAAAATTGATAATACTAATTATTAGTTCATGACCACGATTTAATATTTTTTTTGTGTGATGTAACTACAAATTCACGGTTTTCAGATTTTTCCCCCAATGTCTGCTATAAGACCTACCTAGCTGCCAAATTTCATGATTCTAGGTCAACGGGAGAAACCACAGAAACCCTGTAGGTTTCTTGACAGACCGACAGACAGACAGACAGACAGACAACAAAGTGATCCTATACGGAACTTTAAAAAACGTGCCGAATTGAAAACCACATTGAAAACCTACTCTTTTTTGGAAGTTAATTACTAAGTAATACTTGTTGCATTTTGTAATACCTATTTTGTAGCTTGTTTTATTAATGTGTGACAGATAGATTAAGAGGAAGTGGTTGTATCGACTATATCAAGCACAACACGTAAGTATATCGTGATCTGCCACTATTACGGTTAGCAGATCATATCAACAAAATACCTTAATGGATAGCTTGCTCCAATTGTTGTTACATTCGATCACACCTAACGAGAACCGACATGCAAGGTTACTTTGCTACATTAAAATAAAAATATTTAATTATAATTATGTCTTTGCTTTTTGTTAAATAATATAATCAGTCAAGTGCGAGTCGGACTCGCAAAGGAAGGGTTTCGCACTATCTTGCAAGAAATAACACATTTTTTTTATTTTCATGGCGGCAGTTTCGACACTGAGTTTAATTGGTTAATGCTAAAGTGAAATAAAACTAAATTTGTTTGAAGTAGGTACAATACATATAAACGATCGTATATATTTTATAAAAAAAAAAGATTCCGACGAATTGAGAACCTCCTCCTTTTTTTGAAGTCGGTTAAAAAGGAAAAGCTGACTGAGTGACTGACTGAATTATCTAGGCACAGCTCAAACTATTAGACAAATCGGCATGAAATTTGGCATGCAGATAGCTATTATGACGTAAACGTCCATTAAGAAAGGATTTTTAAAAATTCAACCTCTAAGGGGGTATAATAGGGGTTTGAAATTTGTGTAGTCCACGCAGACGAAGTCGCGGGGATAAGCTATTCACCATAAAATGAACAAACAGAGAATTAAATAAGTAATTCAGCGATAAGGAAATAAGTCTGACGAAGGCAAAAATCTAGAAAGATATTAGTTTATCGGCCGAAGTGTTTTGGCAAGGCTGTAGGCGTCACGCGCGCAGGAACCCATTTATTATCATTCCGCAATATTTGCGGTTTCTGCCAACATATTTGCTAGACTGTCTGAACCGTTGTTCGCGATAATTAAAGTTATTATTATGGACTTCTTACCGACACAATATATCTACAGTATTATTGTAAAAGATTTATATGCGTTTCTCGAAGAAAAAGAAACGTGTCTACTTTCTAAATAGTATAATAAACATGTAGAAAATGCCGTGAGCCACCTTTGTCTATAAATATTAAGTATATTATAACAATTTTCTTATAAGTAAGTGGATTTCGATGCGTTTTTCACCATCATTTAAAACATTTCAAGGAGAACATTGTCTAATGAATGAATATGCAAGTTCAACTGCAAAAACTTTACACAGTTGAACTTACCTATTTATTCGTTGCTTGGTGAGCTTGCTTATTACTAGAAAATGAGAAAATGGGAGCTTCAGGTGTCGATCCCATAGCCAAAATTCTAAAATTCTGAGTTTAAAGTTCCGCTTGTCGTATTCTTATGCGAATTGGAAATTGGAATGGCTTCTATCTCTATATAGGTATACAAAACAAAGTAGATACCTACTATTTAGGTACTTTTTTAATGTCGAACCATGCATAACTGATTATAGTGAATTTGGAAAACAAAACTCAGCTAGAGCTGAGCGAGAACTGTATAACAATTTTATTCTTATCCATATCCATACTAATATTATAAATGTGAAAGTGTGTCTGTCTGTCTGTCTGCCTGTCTGCTAGCTTTTCACGGCTCAACCGTTCAACCGATTTTGACGAAATTTGGTACAGAGATAGCTTGCATCCCGGGGAAGGACATAGGCTACTTTTTATCCCGGAAAATTGAAGAGTTCCCACAGGATTCTTAAAAACCTAAATCCACGCGTACGAAGTCGCGGGCATCAGCTAGTGGCTCATATTTTCAACAAAGTTTCGGCAAAAAAGTTCAGGCTTCCAAGCAATCGTACCAATCTAAACGTCCAATTTATTACCATTAAAAGAAGGCGTCACCCATCGCTTAAAAGATTCGAACAGAATAGGAACCGTTACGATTTCCTCTCAGCATTTTCTCCAAACAGATATACGATTCCCACTGGATCCCCTTTATAGTACAGTTTGTTTATAGCATTGGAGATTCGCAAACAAAAAGCCTGCCTTGTATCTTCTGTGCAGTATATTTTTTAAAGTTCGGGAAACCAATTTGGTTCGACTGCGGTATTGACTATGGGTAAATGCCGCTATTGTTCCTTCTATCGAATATATTCAGACGGGCAATGGATTGTCGTAGATAATGTTATTTTCGTTTTTGTTATTCGCTGCCATAACCACTATCATTCTGTTCTCCACGATATAAAAAGCAGTGATAGCCTATAATGGATAAGAGTGTTAAGACGTCGGCCTCCTTTTCAGGAGGTCAGGGGTTATATCCTGGCTACGTACCTCTAACTTTTCAGAGTTAGGTATGTGCGTTTTAAACAATACAATATATAGATCGTGATAAAACCTGCATGCCTGAGAGTTCTCCATGATGTTCTCAAAGGTGTGTTAAGTCTGTCAATCGGCATTGCGTCAACGTGGCAGAATATGACCTAAACCTATCTTCTGTCGAGTTTAGTTTTTCGAGTTGGTAAATACTACAAAATGTATATGAAAATAAATTATGTACAAGACTTACAGAGCTGAAACCATATTATGAAAGAATGACAAAAATAATTTCATAAATCCCGTATGGAAACGTCAACCCCCAATTCCACCAGAAGATCCGACGAAATACACAAAGCTCCCATATCCCGTACACTTAAAACGCAACACGTACACGTATGCCTGACGTTCGACATAGGCTCAGCAACAAACAAATAGTAAATCTACCAGTCTAAGCCCCAATTCATAAAAACGAAACAAAGTAAAAATGGGAAAGCTGTAGCCTGTACTTTTTTAGGGTTTCGTACCTTAAAAGAAAAAAAGGAACCTAGGATGCCTATTCGCTCTTGTTTTAAAGATACCCAGATTGTAATTGATAGAAAACAGATCGCGAAAGAGTATTCCAAACCTTAGCCATACGTATGTGGAATGATGACGCAAAACGGTTCGTGCGTGTACCTACGTCCTACATTAATTATGGAATCTCATCCAACGTCTTGCGGGCTTAGTTTTACACGTAGAATTAAATTTAAAAAAAACCAATGTACCTAATTTAAATTGCAACAAAAATAAGAAAATGTTGTTAGCATAACATTTTAATGGAAGATATGTAAAAATGTAGGTTTGTAAACCATACTGTATTGTAGCGGAGTATTTATTACTCTCGGATGGGTTTGGAAAACTTGGTTTGGGTCTTATTTCACGACAAAAATATATAAAGGAAATGCGGCAATTGTAAAAATTTGTCCGCCCGAATCGTTTGGGCGCTTCTTCTTCTCTCTCTTCGTTCAATTTATAACAAAATCTGTCTGTAAATAATATAATGGAAAATAGGCGGTCAGCCTTAGGGATAGATACCTACCTACTAAAAACCTGGATAATTGCGAGTTGAACTCGCGTTGATAGGGTTCCGTGCGATTAATTTGTAAGTTTGTATACGCGCAATATAAAATATCCTTCAGGTAATCTATAGGTAAATAATAACTAATTTCTGTATTTCTTCAAAATTTTAGGCTCAGATAAGGAAGGCCATGTTCAATCTTCATATATTATTTTCTTAAATACTAAACTTACTTTAACTATATTGCCCTCCAAAAGTGACAAAT
This sequence comes from Maniola hyperantus, assembly GCF_902806685.2. NCBI lineage: Eukaryota > Metazoa > Arthropoda > Insecta > Lepidoptera > Nymphalidae > Maniola > Maniola hyperantus. The sequence continues at coordinate 9,342,616 of NC_048548.1, read as the reverse complement.
TTCATAGGTATTCAAAATTTATTCACACGGCCGTGTGTGGGTCACCAAAATTCATATTATGTGGACTAGTGTTTCTTTTAACTAACGATAGATTCGTAGCAAATTAGCTGATAGACGGACAGACAGACAAACACGAGTGGTCCTAGAAGGATTCCGTTTTTTTCATTCGGACGTATGGAATCACTATGGAAGCCTAAAAAACTACATTCACCATCACCACATATCTACTCAACTGAAGTTTTAAGGGTAAGGATCTAATAATTTGATCAACGTATCAGTGGGATTAACCCAAGCTTCGAAATGGATAAATGGCTTGACTGAAATCCCAATGTTTCCTTCCAAACTGGTAATAAATTTGGCCATAGCTGTCCCTCTTTATCTGTACCTAACCTACTAAGGACAGTAGGTACCTACCTACTTTGTATGTTATTCGTTCATTCGCAATACGTTTTTCCAGCACAATCACAGGTCACCAGAAATACTGAGCCTTCCTGTTTTTAACCGAATCTAAAAAAGTAGGTTCTGTATTCGATCCGTATATTTGTTATCCTAATCCTAATATACCCTTATCCTAATCGTAATCCTATTAATATCATACCTTCGGAATTTGAACCTGGGAAAATCGGAAATTGAACCTGGGACCTCCATGTCAAACGACAATGCTCAGCGCTGCGCCATTGAGGTCGACAGGAAACTCAATTCAATTGAATAAGCCGACAAAGCTCTAATAGAATTTCAGGACCATTACTAGCTCGCCAGACTGCGTTGAGTCGCAAGTGCAGTTTAATAAAAACGTTTAATTCAATGCAGGTGAACCTGTAGGAGTATAGTACGCGATAGGTCGAGGTGGCAATCAGAGAGGGAACACCCTGCACATCCAAACAGCAACCGCGCTAACCTGGTGCGGACGAGCGCGGGTGACGTGCGGGTGTACGTAGCGTCCCCCCGCCACATACCCCGATTGCCATCTCCACCTGTTGCGGACTTTAGGTATACAGCCGAGCCGGGCGCCCTTGACACACGCTTCAAACATCCACTAGACCACTAATAGCTCGTTCGTTTCTCCGCCAGTGAAATAAAACGATAATTTAAATCCTATTTCGAGTGCGATAAGAACGATAAACAAGCCCGCTCCACCTAATTAGTTAGGCAACCACTTTACACAGAGCCAACGTAATATACTACCAAGAGATTAAATCTCGACAATACCGCATACTAGTGCATACAATTTTATTATTTATGGTAGCACAATAGAGACCAGTCTGCTCAGTTTTATAGTCATTACATCGTTAGCCTGGATGTACTCAGTACGGCTTAGTACTTACATCAAATATGCATAAGGTCGTCTGCTCTAGTTAAGAAAAATGTCTTGCACTCGCGATCTTGCAAATTCATAATGACGCAATCGTTTGCAATTTTAATATTATCATAATTAAGGCATTTACAATATAATTTATAGTGGTTTTTTTCACAGGATATGACTATCTATCTATCTAAATATATAAAAAGAAAAGGTGACTGACTGACTGACTGACTGACTGACTGACTGATTGATCTATCAACGCACAGCTTGAACTACTGGATGGATCTGGCTGAAATTTGGCATGCAGATAGCTATCATGACGTAGGCATCGGACGAAGTCGCGAGCATAAGCCAGTAAAATATAATAAGACTGGTCCTGATTACCTAACTGACTGATCTATCAATACACGGCCTAAGCTACTGGGGTTAGAAACTTGAAATTTAACTGTAGGTCCATTTAACGACGTAGCCACAAATCAAAGAACGGATTTGAAAATTGTATTTCTAAGGGGGTAAAGTAGGGAATTAAATTTTGTCTGAAAATTAGTCCATCCATGGGCTTTCGGTTAAAATTAAGAAATACGTGATGCAAATTTTTTGGAAATAATCCTTACCGATTTTCTAAAATTCCACTCGAGCGAAGCCAAGGTGGATCAACTAGCTATAATTTTTTCATAACACTAAGTATAAATAAATGACTTTCAACGATCCATAAAACAATTTAAGATCTACATCACGTAAGAAGGAATGTTTTATTACAAAATAATAATATATTCGAGAGACATTTGTGTGGGAGTGACTCATTTATTACTCCATGTACCCACAAGTGGAACTAGCTATTCTTCCCCAGGGGGCTGCCTGATCGGAATAACGCCGTATGTTCACGTACGAGTTACGACAAATTTTATATGATAGGTTAGACTGTGCAAATAAAACTTTGAACAAAGAACACGTTTTTCTCTTTTATTTTATTTGTAACTTTTTTAGGGTAATGCACCTATTTTATTATTTCTCGCTTGGGATAGGTAAATAGGGTATTTATTCTTGCACTAGCTTATTTCCGTGACTTCATCCGCGTGTACTACACAAATTTCAAACCCCTGTTTTACTCCTTTAGGGGATGGATTTTCAAAAATCCTATCTTAGCGGTTGTCTAAGTCATAATAGTTAGTTTGAGCGGTGCGTTGACAGATCAGTTAGTCAGTCAGCTATTTCTTTTATATATAGATCTAACTAATAATGAACTTTTACTCTTAAAAGCATTTCACCGCGAGTGCTGTTCCCACTTCAACAACGATTGAAAGGGCAATGAGCGAGATGCATATTTATTTATCGCGTTCTGTATTGGCAAGAGATCGCAATTACCGCGACCCTCATGCCACTGCAATTTAACAAATTGCAGATTTTACTCGCAAGAACTGCGAAATTGCAAGTCGTTATGTGCATTAACCCATCGCGTCGTCGCGTCTCCAACGTGACTCGAGATCGACGTGTGGAAAGTGTAATTATGTGTCTTTCAAATTTTCCATTAGAGAGAAAATTTAGTAAAAGGCTTTTAGCTTCTTAAAGATTTGTTCTTCAGCGCGACGCGATGGTAACATATCCAACGCAACTCTTAAAATGAGTAGTTCATGACAAGGAACTCTTTGAAAAAATACCGGTCAAGTGCGAGTCAGACTTTCATATGATACCCCACTTGGTATATTAATCTTACTTTGAAAGTTGAAAATACTAATTATTTGTTCATGAAAATATTATAAAAAAATTGTAATGTAACCACATATTCACAGTTTTTGGATTTTTCCTCTTTCGTGTGCTAAAAGACCTACCTACCTACCAAATTTCATGATTCTAAGTCAATGGGAAGTACCCTGTAGGTTTCTTGACAGACAGACAGACAACAAAGTGATTCCTTTTGAGGTACGGAACCCTAAATACACACTACCCAGCAAATAGTATAAGTAGGTACCGCACTGCAGCTGCAGTCGCACTTCGTCACCTTCACAATTTGCGTATCTATGTGTCATCGTCATCGTCTCAACCCATCACCGTAGCACTACTGAGTACGAGTCTCCTCTCACAATGAGAAGAGTTCAGACCATGGTCCAGCACGCTGGCCCCAACGTTCATTGCATCTCATACCTGATCTAAAACCAGTCTAGTTACTTTGAAATCCTTGAAACCGACGACTATGTGCGGATTTCATAAATACGCAAATAGAAATAACTATTTCGTAAATTGAATTTTTATCAGACGCGTAGTGCTTTAAATTTTGTGGCGAAATGTGTACTATGATTGCCTAACGTAGTAATTAATTCAGTAAGTAAAATAATTGCATACATTTTATTGCTAAATAGAAACAATTGGGATACGAAAGTCAAGGTTAAAACTAAAGCCCTAACTATTTAACTGGAAGCCTAACCCATAGCCCTTTTATAATTTCATACTTTATTTGACAATATGTATGCGATGCAATATGATAAGTGGTAGTGCAGTTCGATTCCCGGAAGGTGTGTGAATAATATGTGAATCGTAATCTCTGAATAGTCTTATTTATTTATTATTTATTTTTATTTTTCATGTACCAAAATAGTAGTTACAAAGTAAAAAAGTAGTAAGTAGTCTTAGTGGAATTTCTAAAAATCCTGGAACATGTGTTTCTTCATTTTTAACCAAAAGCACAAAAACCAGTTTTCATAGATATCTTCATCTACATATAACTTGAAAAAATATCGTCTTTAATACCTACAAGTGTTGATCCCACATTTAACCCTCTCAGGGGTGAAATTTCCAAAAATCCTTTCTGAGTGTTACGTGTCCTAAACCCGCAACGGTTTAGAGATCAGTCAGTCACATCACAAGTTTTACGTACTTACAGCTCTTCAACAAAAAATCATTCCCTCTGAGAATATATTTAGCCGATCACCGATTTAAGTATAAACAGCCAATAAGTATTGGGTACATGTGACAGCTTTTCAAAGTTTAAATAGGGTTTTCTCCTGTGCCTGACGTTTCGAGCAAGCAAGACCGATACGTGTTAAAATTTCTATGGCGGGTAAAAGGACCACGCCAAATTGAGTTCCATACTGTGGGAATGGACCAAGCTGACGTCAGTTCACGAATTGATTGGGCCGGTTGAATGTATAATCACTTTAGTAGAATGAGATTATGTAGAGTAGGTATGGTGGTTAATTCAGAAAAGGACCGATTTTAATTTTTTTTAAACCCTTTTTAGGGTACCTCGAAAGGAAAAATAGAACCCTTATAGGATCACTTTGTTGTCTGTCTGTCTGTCGGTCTGTCAAGAAACCTACAAGGTACTTCCCGTTGACCTAGAATCATGAAATATGGCAGGTAGATAGGTCTTATAGCAGAAATTAGTGGAAAAAACCGTGTATTTGTGGTTACATCACACAAAACATTAAGTTGTGGTAATTAGTATTTTCAATTTTCGAAGTAAGATAGCTATATCAAGTGGGGTAAAATAAGAAAGGGCGTGACCTGTGACCATTCTAAAACAATTTTTTTTTTTTTTGCATCATAGTTTTGAATTATCGTGCAAAATGTCGAAAAAATGCGGCTGTAGTACGGAACCCTTGTTGCGCGAGCCTGACTCGCTGTAGTATAGTTAGGTACTCACAAATTCTATTTTAAAGGTCAAGTTTACTTTATTAAGTAAAGGCAAAGTGAACGAGAGTAAGTGATCTTGAATCGACGATCTGTCCAATATCTAACACTATAGGATTGAGTTATAGAGCTATAATTATTATAATTACTTAATCGAACTGAAAAAGCAGTCATTCTCTCTCTTTTTCTCTCTGCACCGTATCCGTATATTGCGGAAAGTAGGAGTTTTCTTAAGATACCGTCGTTGTATCAGAAAGCTTAATTCGTGCTTAATCATAGATATGGCGCTAACGGTAGAATCGTAACTAGCCGCAGCAAAAGCCGCTTTAAGCAAAAAAGAAAATAGTTATTAAAAGGAAAAATCCCAAAAAAACAAGATTTTTCAATCAGCGTATGAAAAAACGGTTAAACTTTTTCATGAAAACTATATTTAATAGCAATACAATATCGAGTACACCCATCACAAAAGACTAACGAATCTATTGACACTTTAGTAATTGAAATCCATCACGCGAATTGGACACCGAGCACAGACTAAACAAGCAAACAAACATACTACAGTATATTTTTTTATGTAGCAACGGTACATTTTTCATTTTATAAAAAAAAACCTGGTAGCCTATCAAATTGGCTTAGAATAATAGACCGACACGATTGAGTAACTATCGAAAAACAGATATTCGCAGTGTCACGCATAACGCAAGTTAGTACGTCAGGACTTTGCTGCTGCTGTCACACGTTGCTGCCCTCGCAATATAAGAATAGGGTGAAAGGAACCTTCTACTTTTATTGATTACTAGCTGATGTCCGTGTTTTCGTTCGCGTGGATTTAGTTTTTTTTAAACCTGCGGAAACTCATTGATTTTCCGGGATAAAAATTAGCCTATGTCATTCTCTTGGTTTTTAACTATACTCGTGCAAAAAATCATGGAGAACCGTTGCTCCGTTGCGACGTGATTGAAGGACAAACCAACAAACCAACAAGCAAACACACTTTCGCTTTTATAATATGGGTAGTGATTTTATGGGCACATATCGGTCGCAACTCAGAAGCGCCTGAGCATTTAGCACCCAAAGCGGTTTAACAAATTTTATTTCTCCTTGCATAGGGAAGTTATAGAAGAGTGATTACTCCACTATTTGACATTTGATAACTTAAAACTAAGCTCAATATTGTATAGATATCACAGTAAAAAATATTGATTTGGAATTCTAATTTTTAACTCCTGACTATCTAAGAACACATCCCAAACGGCCTTTTAACATTTTTGGCACGCTTGTTTTAGGAATAATAATGCATTTCAACGATCACACGATGGATCACACGATAAAGGTAAAATAGCAAGCATTTTAGCCACGCCCACCGGCGAGTTCGTCCTAGTGGTATGCGCACTCTTAAGCTTCTTACTCTAAATTGCTTTTGTTGGGACACCTGAGTCGCTGCACTTACCGATGAAACGCTAAGCTGTAGAAATCAAATACTCAGTTTCTCAAACGAAATGATCGCTTAAGCGTCAGTCAAGAACTCAAGTTGTACTTGTACAGCTTTTTAATTGAAAATGTTACAACAAAACTTAAAGCTAGCCTCATCTTATTACTGTACAAATCAAGCCCGCGTGGAATGGTGCCAAGAATACTGGCTGCAGTTCCGCGCTGAACAGCTAGGCTGATCCTTTGCACAAAAAACCGGCCGGTTTTTGTGCAATTCACAATGCACAAATTAATGGTTTTCGGATTTTTCCCATTCCTACGTATTCTATAAGACCTACCTTCCTGCCGAATTTCATGATTCTAGATCAACGGGAAGTACCCTATAGGTTTCGTGACAGACACGACAGACAGACAATGAAGTAATCCTATAAGGGTTCCTTTTTCCTTTTGAGGTACGGAACCCTAAAAATTAGCCAGCCTTTTTATCACCAGAAGAGGTCATTCATTCATCATCACATGTTCCGTAATATTTTTTTTTTTGCGTTAAGACTCCATGGCCCAGGGTCTCCACGGCAAACGGAACACAATTAATGTAACTTTCGGACATACTTGGGCCGCGTACCTACCGGCTTCAGCCATAACTCCTGCGGCTCCCAGTGTTGCAGCTTTTGTGCATAAAGCGGACAAAGATTAGGCAAAACCTTGTATAATTGATACTCAAGTATTAAATAAAAGAATGAAAGTATGAAAGGAGTTGCTGATGACACAGACAAATGTTACTCATTAACCTTCCATTGTTTAGTTGACTGGATCCGACCTTTCATTGTTTAGCTGAAGCCCCAAATAAACGTCGCAATCAATTTTGGCGATAACAGGTACAACAGTATCACTACGAAATTAACGAAGGGAAGGCACCGAGTCTTTCAAATTCATTGATATTTTTTTTACTGAAAAAAATTAAATAATTTCGCAACATCATCACTTATCCATAAAATGTGAAATGTTTGTTTGTTGGTTTGTCCTTCAATCACGTCGCAACAGTGCAACGGATTGACGTGATTTTTTGCATGGGTACCTATAGATAAAGAACCGCGGAAGTGTTTTAAGTGCGGAAACCAGCCCAGAGTGAAGAAGAAGAAGATAAAGACCTGCAGAGTGACATAGGATACTTTTTATCCAGGACAATCTAAGAGTGCCCACGGGATTTTTAAAAAACCTAATTCCACACGGACGAAGTCACGGGCATCAGCTAGTAATTGTATAATCTTACAATCATCATCTTCAACCGATAGACGTCCACCGCTGGACATAGGTCTCTCATAGCAGAGATAATTTATTACAAGTAATATAATAAATTATCTCTGCTCATAGGGACTTCCATACGCCACAGTTTTGCGTCGCCTGAATCCAGTGGCTCGCTACGACTCCTTTGATGTCGTCTGTCTTATAAATGCGAAAGTGTGTTTGTTTGTTGGTTTGTCCTTCAATCGCATCGCAACGTTGCAACGGGTTGACGTGTTTTTTTGTATGGGTATAGATAAAGACCTGGAGAGTGTCATAGGCTACTTTTTATCTCGGAAAATCAAAGAGTTCCCACGGGATTTTTAAACACTTAATTCCACGCGGACGACGTCGCGGGCTACAGCTAATACCTACTCAATAAATTAATGCTAGAATGACGTCCGTGCACCGAAATATCACAATTTACAATAGCTAAACTAATCGATATAAATGACAAGATATGCCCAAGCGAACAAAATTTTTCACGGTTTTGGAACCAAATAAATCAGCGCCACCTCTTAGATACTAAAGAACGACCCGTTTGAAATCCAGACGTCACTGAGGTTGCATTGGTGCTAAATAAACATTTTAGGATCAATGAATCGGTGCCATTTTGCTTGTTCAATGGCCCTGTCCTTAGGAAGTAATATATAAGTCTATGGCTAAACTCATTTAAATTGCCATGTTTTTGAACGATTACTGCCGCGATTTCAGCCATAAACAATTTTTTAATACGTAAGTAGGTACAAAATTTTTAAATTACTTTTTCACGATCACTTAATCCGGCTTCTAAGGCAGCTTATCTTAATTATTTCAACAAACGGCACAGTGGATACGCCACTCGAACCTTAATAGGTTTTGATTAACGATCCATGAACATTTCGCGGTTTTTAGGACGAAAAGTTGGAGTATTCATAAAAATACGATACAACAGTACCCTTATTATAGATGCGAAAGTGTGTTTGTTTGTTGGTTTGTCCTTCAATCACGTCGCAACGGTGCAACGGATTGACGTGATTTTTGCAAGGGTATAGATGAAGATCTGGAGAGTGACATAGGTGATCCTGTGGGAACTCCTCAATTTTCCGGGATAAATGATGATGCAAGCTGTCTTTTTACCAAATTTCGTCAAAATCGGTTGAACGGATGGGCCGTGGAAAGCTAGCAGACAGACATACACATTTTCGCATTTACAATATTAGTATGGATTATGGTTTTTGAGATCGAATGGTTATACTTTATTGCTAATATTGCTTCGATAATAACTTAAGACGAATACAAATAATTCAATGTAACAGCTTTATCTCCTTGTGAGAAAGCAATCACATTTAAGCAAACCAAAAGTTGTAAGTATTTAGCACAAACCAAATTACAGCCAATTAAACAATTAAATGCCAACGAACCAGTACTAAGCCATAAACTGAACGCGAATAGAATTTGTTGCTATTAAATAACTGTTTTAACGAGATCGTTGTATTTGAATGTTCCTCAATTCATAATATTCTCGTTTCCTAAAAGGGTTTTGTGAATACAATTTTGTAATAACACAAATAGGGGAATTAACATCAATTTTGTTTTGTATGCTTCGAGTACAATTTCCATAATAATCGAAGCGTGTGTAAGGGTACTTGCACACAGCAAACAAAGTGTCGCTCGTACCCCTTTAATAGTATGATGATGAAAAAGAACGCAAATAATGAAATGCAAACAAAATATTTATAGGGGGAAAAATATAATAAAATTCAGCTTTATGACTATTTAAAATCGATTTTTAGGTATAATAATATGTAAATTATTCTGTAGTCCTATAGTTAGTCAAAACAAAACTTGATAATGTTTGTTTTGTATCATATAACTTACTTATTACTTTTTAAATTAGGTATTTTAAAATTCTAAATGACGAATAAATGAAATATTGAATATAAAAGGTTAAAATGCATCAGTTAATTTAATTAAAACCAATATTTGTGTTTATTATGTTTTTATTCTTTTAGTGCAATTGAAGTCTTTAAATAGGAAAGAATAAAGATTAAATAATTATTGTTAACCTAAGCCTGAAAATAAATAATTGATATTGTAGTCTGTAGTTGCCCTTATTCGAGAACTCTCAGTGCAAATCTGTTGTTTGCAAGCTGCTTTAAAACAAAACCAAGTTGTTTTATCCCGGATATTATAATATGACTAGCTTATGCTTGCGACTTCGACCGCGTGAACTAAACAAATTCCAAATCCCCTCAGGGGTTAAATTTTCAAAAATCCTTTCTTAGCTTTCATAATAGCTATCTGCATGCCAAATTTCAGCCCGATCAGTCCAGTAGCTTGAGATGTGCGTTGATAGATCAGTCAGTCAGTCAGTCACCTTTTCCATTTATATATTTAGACTCCACTTACCTTTCGATTACCTGCTAGGTGAAATTTATTTAACTGGACCCTTACCTGAAAATAAGAAACCAAGATGCATTTGGTAAGTAAATCTCGAACTGAAGCTAATTTACTTTTGAATTATAATTTATTCAGTATAATAGCGACCCGCCCCGGCTTCACTTGGATAGCATTATACAATTTCGTAAGGATCTCTAATTAAAAAAAAATAGCCCATAGATTAATTATTATAGGTCCCGCCAATGATATAGCCTATGAGTATGACACTTGGGAATAATATAGCTTTCTACTGGTGAAAGCATTTTCAAAATCATTTTAGTAGTTCCAGAGATTAATTCCTACAACTAACAAACTTTACTTCTTTATAATATTAGTATAGATTAGAGACAATAGTTGTCCTACTTGATTTTTTTTTAAATTCAAATGAACAATTACGCCATAGTAAAAGTCACGTTAGTAAACTTGTTACACTAGGTCTGTTTATGTGACTTTACTTCTAAACAAATTATACTAACTAACAATACAATTCTTTCAATCCTTTTTCAATCAAACTCTTTTGTACCTAGCTAGAAAACAGTTGTGTTCTTTTAAACTACAACAAAATTGAAAGTGATTCAAAAGCGGTTTAAAGTGCAGTAATAAAAAAGAAATATCTCGGTGAAACTTTATAAAAGAGCAAAATGTGTTTCAAGCGAATAGTTTTAACAAGAGTCGCAAAAAACTTCGTTATAGGACTTCACTGTTTCAAAGAGAAAGAGAGATTATTTTCACTATTTGGAACGCAAACTTACCGTTAATATAGTGTAATTATACTTAGTACTAATTTTAAGTTCTTTTATAAAGGGCCGCCTTTGGCCCACCGTCGTCCTGCCAGCGTAAGTGAATAATCTATTATCTGGGCAAGAGCGAAATTTCATTGAATAAGCACTTCATCTGTGTATTATAAGTAAGTAATTCAGTAAGCTGTGATAGCCTAGTGGTTAGCACGTCCGCCTTTTAATCGGAGGTCGGGGGTTCGATCCCGGGCACGCACCTCTAACTTTTCGGAGTTATGTGCGTTTTAATTAATTAAATATCACTTGCTTTAACGGTGAAGGAAAACATCGTGAGGAAACCTGCATGCCTGAGAGTTCTCCATAATGTTCTCAAAGGTGTGTGAAGTCTACCAATCCGCACATGGCCAGCGTAGTAGACTATGACCAAATCCCTTCTCACTCTGAGAGGAGACCCGTGCTCTGTAGTGAGCCGGTGATGGGTTGATCATGATGATGATGATAAAGTACTTCATCACTTTCTATCAAGTTTAATGACAGTCAAGAAAATTCTGCAAGCCACGCATCTATAGCGTTTTCAAAAACTATACTTATATACAAGAAAAGAGTAAATTCCCCCGTTTCCTTAAATACCTATGTATGTTTCTTTATTCTACCATAACTTCTAAATGCCTGAAGCGATTTTGGATTTATGGGGAATCGTTAGAATCCTTACAAAAAGTGACACTGAAAAAAAACAATATGACATATATAGTCATTTTTTTTATTTATTATTATATAGGTACACGATTATTCTAGTTGTCGGAGGCCGAAATCTTCGGGTCACTGAGGCAGCGAATTAAGTACCTATAGAAGCTACGAAATATACTCAGTCATTTATTTTTCATTGTTCTACCTACTAAAGAGAAACTCGACCTACGCTATGATCTAACAAGGCGTCGATTGTTTTGTTGTGGTTTGAGTCCCATTAACATAGTTATTCGGGCATAAAATCGTTTATTGGTCCGGCTGAGGTAAACTAAACACAGAATAATTGGTACCTAATAGTTTCTATTTTGAAATGTGTAGGTACCCTACTTGCCTGAGTAGGTACCTGTATAAAATACGGCTATATACTTACCTTAAACCTTTCAAAATTTTCATCATCATCATCATGATCAACCCAACGCCGGCTCACGACAGAGAACGAGTCTCCTCTCAGAGTGAGAAGGGTTTTGGTATGTTTAGCAACCGTCGCAACATTTTTAATGAAATGTTTTGATAAGTCGAAGTTAAGTTAATATTATTATTAGTAGCTAGAAGAACTCAGGTTGAAGTCAAAATAGGAGTGCACGAATAACAATAACATGTGGGGAAGAAATTGAGTAAAGAATTTAAAGAAGAGAATTGAAAGAATATTGCAAAGTTCATATGATGAGGCAAGTGAAGCGATAAGTAAATCAAGGGGCAGAATTAATTACTATTATATTAATGAGAACACAAGATCCATTAATATCGCATTTATTGAATATCAATAAATGTTCACAACTATGCGAATTATTATCAAACCACTAAAACTTCATAGTCAAAATTAGGATGAACGGGTCACTGTGCTTGAATTATTATTTACCGGAGAAGCAATATTTTGCGAAAGTCTC